>NC_036644.1:181026-253526 GCF_002806865.2 Cucurbita pepo subsp. pepo
ACCTTGTAGTCCATAAGATTTTCTTCAAATATATATGATATTTTGTGTGTTCTGTTCATTAGAAAGTTTTGGCTGGAGCGTAGATTCTGTTTAATTTTATTCCATGGTTGGCTACTAACATCCCAGGAACTTCACTTGTGATCTCCTTTTCAGCTAATGATGGTGCAACAATCTTGGAGCAGATGGATGTTGACAATCAAATTGCAAAATTGATGGTTGAGTTATCCCGAAGTCAGGATTATGAAATTGGTGATGGCACCACTGGTGTGGTTGTAATGGCCGGTGCACTCTTAGAACAGGCTGAGCGATTATTAGAACGTGGAATTCATCCTATTCGAGTTGCAGAGGGTTATGAACTGGCCTCCAGGATAGCTGTTGACCATCTGGAGCATATTGCCCAGAAGTTTGATTTTGGAGAAACGAACTTAGAACCTTTGATTCAAACTTGCATGACCACTTTATCGTCAAAGATGTATGTTGACATGACTTCATAAGTGCAGTATACTCTGCTGTTTCATAACTGCATTGACATTTATGATTCTCCTTTCCAATAAGTTGGATGGACTAAATTTATTGGTGTTCTTCATGTTAAGGGTATCTAGCGTAACATTCTGATCTTTGTTTGATAAAAGTTAATAGACATTACATATCTTGTATGTTAATCTTGTGCCTCTACTGTGGTATTATCAGTTTAGTTTTCATGATATGTTATTTAATAGATTGCTAAGTGTTCCTATGTGTACCATGAATAGATATAAATTGTTAAACCCTGGTTTCCTCTTAATTTGGTTGCATCAGTGATTGTGTAAACTGACAGTGAAGTGATCTTATGATTTAATTTGGCAGACCAAAAAAAAGAAAAAAAGGGATAGTTGATGACTATTTATTATGCTGCATTGTGACTTCCTTACCTTTTATAGCCCCTTTTCTGATCTTGCAGTGTGAATCGTTGTAAGCGCAATCTAGCAGAAATTGCCGTGAAAGCGGTTGTTGCATGAAATCTGCGAATTGTATGGAAAGCCATAGAATCGCATTGTTTGTTAAAACAAACACATAATTTTGGGGGGAAACTCTGAATTCTGTGGCCCAAAATTTAGTGGGCTCCATTACGAGGCCCAAAATTCTGAAACCCAAGACGCGGGAAGCCCACAAGCACGGGGATGAATTCACTTAGGGCTTTTCCAAAGGGGGGAAACTCTAAAACCTCTCATCACAGTGGGAGATGCATTTCCAGGAGCTTCTCTGATATTTTTCTTTTCTTTGCTACTTCACAGTGGGAGATCCATTTCGTAGCTGTACGATCTGGAACTCTTAATCCGGGAGTCAAGCTGATCTCCGCGTACACATGGCGCTCGCTTTCGATGAGTATGGGAGGCCATTTATAATCTTGAAGGAGCAGGAGCAGAAGACCAGGTTGAGGGGTCTCGATGCTCAGAAGGCGAACATTGCTTCTGGCAAAGCTGTCGCTCGTATCCTCAGGACCTCACTTGGTCCTAAGGGCATGGACAAGATGCTCCAGAGCCCTGATGGCGACGTTACAATAAGTTAGTCTCGCTCACTCCTTTTGCTTGCTTTCTTTTTATGCAATTTTAGAACCATGTGCTTTGCCCAATGTTGGAATCTGGATGTTGCTTCTTAAAGGATTATAAGTGATAATCCGCTTTTTTTGTTTTAAAAAAATTGTTGATCTCCTCTTGGTTCTGCTGCTGCTTTTGCTGGTCTATAACTTTCGGATGTATAATTTCAGAATTTTAGACATCATAGGTAAGCAGAAATGGAAGTTTGAAGACTAAGAAGTGAGTTAGACTATGTAAACTATATCAGAGGAAGGTTATCCCTCATGAAATCTTGTGACGTTGGTCGCAGCTTCGTGCTGGCACTATTTTTCATCGGTGAATAATCATAGCCTTAAGTCAGGTGTCAAGATTCCGTTGTCATTCCACTTCATTCCCAACCCATTTTCCCCCCGAAACTTGGAACCTTTTCCCCACGCTCTCCGGACTGTATTCTTTTCTTAAAAAAGATTTTGTATACCTATGACGACCTCTGAATATCTGTCTAGTTTTTTCTTATATGGTATCAGAGATGTAATCGAAAACAATAAACTACTACCTTGTAGTCAATAAGATTTTCTTCAAATATATATGATATTTTGTGTGTTCTGTTCATTAGAAAGTTTTGGCTGGAGCGTAGATTCTGTTAATTTTATTCCATGGTTGGCTAACATTCCAGGGAACTTCACCTGTGATCTCCTTTTCAGCTAATGATGGTGCAACAATCTTGGAGCAGATGGATGTTGACAATCAAATTGCTAAATTGATGGTTGAGTTATCCCGAAGTCAGGATTATGAAATTGGTGATGGCACCACTGGTGTGGTTGTAATGGCCGGTGCACTCTTAGAACAGGCTGAGCGATTATTAGAACGTGGAATTCATCCTATTCGAGTTGCAGAGGGTTATGAACTGGCCTCCAGGATAGCTGTTGACCATCTGGAGCATATTGCCCAGAAGTTTGATTTTGGAGAAACGAACTTAGAACCTTTGATTCAAACTTGCATGACCACTTTATCGTCAAAGATGTATGTTGACATGACTTCATAAGTGCAGTATACTCTGCTGTTTCATAACTGCATTGACATTTATGATTCTCCTTTCTAATAAGTTGGATGGACTAAATTTATTGGTGTTCTTCATGTTAAGGGTATCTAGCGTAATATTCTGATCTTTGTTTGATAAAAGTTAATAGACATTACATATCTTGTATGTTAATCTTGTGCCTCTACTGTGGTATCATCAGTTTAGTTTTCATTATATGTTATTTAATTGATTGCAAAGTGTTCCTATCTGTACCATGAATAGATATAAATTGTTAAACCCTGGTTTCCTCTTAATTTGGTTGCATCAGTGTTTGTGTAAACTGACAGTGAAGTGATCTTATGATTTAATTTGGCAGACCAAAAGAAAAAAAAAAGGGATAGTTGATGACTATTTATTATGCTGCATTGTGACTTCATTACCTATTATAGCCCCTTTTCTGATCTTGCAGTGTGAATCGTTGCAAGCGCAATCTAGCAGAAATTGCCGTGAAAGCGGTTGTTGCTGTGGCAGATCTTGAAAGAAGGGATGTTAACTTAGATTTGATAAAAGTTGAGGGGAAAGTAGGGGGGAAGTTAGAAGATACGGAACTTGTATATGGTATTATTGTTGACAAGGACATGAGTCACCCTCAGATGCCAAAGCAAATTGAAGATGCTAAGATTGCCATCTTAACTTGCCCATTTGAACCACCTAAACCCAAGACAAAGCATAAGGTTGATATTGATTCAGTGGAGAAGTTCGAAACGTTAAGGCAACAGGAACAGAAGTACTTTGATGACATGGTTCAAAAATGCAAGGTAAAATGGAAATGCTTTATCTGGTCCTTCAGTATTATCAAATAATACAATGCTATCATCTATTTTCTGGTCCATTTGGCTTAATAGAAAGGTTTACTGGAAGTGGTTTGGAAGGATACCCTTCAATGAATCCTTTGGACTTCTCTCTCAGAGGATATTCCCCTACTTGGAATTATTAGTGTGGTTCTCTTAAATTTCCTTTAGTTCAGTACAGTGTTTGGCTATGTTCCATTGGTTTGGTTTTCTGAGGGTTTCTTTTTGCTGTTTCCATCTTTATTAATGAAATTTGGGCTTCTTCCTTTGTTTGATTTTCCCTCGTGAAGATTTATTTTTAGGCTCATACTGATACATTTTCTGTTTCAGAATGTTGGCGCGACATTGGTTATTTGTCAATGGGGGTTTGATGATGAGGCAAATCATCTGTTGATGCACCGAAATTTGCCAGCTGTCAGATGGGTTGGTGGTGTGGAACTAGAGTTGATTGCCATAGCCACAGGTTTAGCTCAACTATTTTATCAGCATTTTCAGTTATGTTTATGACCCATGAGGTTAGGTTTTGTAGTGAAAACCCTGAGATTCAACCTAGCAGCCATAGGTTTAAAACCCTCATGGGGTGGTTGTCTTTTGCTTATGGCTATTTTGACTTTTGATTCTCGAACCTAGTGGCTGTCTAGGGCCTTATAAAGGCGAATTGCACAATGGGAACAAGAGGATCAGATGGTTGAGCAAGAACTAAATGACGAATCATTGTTTTCAGTCCAAATTGCTTGGCTCAAAAAACTGAATTAAGCTAATGTTGGTTCTGTTCGGATCACTAGTTTTTCCAATTTTCTTCACCTAGGGTAACTTCACGTTCTGAATTACTTTGCTTAAATTGTTATTTTATTGACTTTATAGGCGGAAGAATAGTCCCTAGGTTCCAAGAATTGACATCAGAGAAACTTGGGAAGGTACTGCCTATCCCTTCTCATTATTTTGTATTATCTTTTTCTGAACTAATAAGCAGCTTGACTTATGTGAGCTCATTCTTTCACTTTGTGTATAATATCGCAAGCAGCTCTAACTCACAATGATATCTTCTTTTCTCTTCACCAAACTAGGCTGGCTTGGTAAGAGAAAAAGCATTTGGTACAACAAAAGATCGGATGCTATACATTGAACATTGTGCAAATTCAAGGGCTGTGACCATTTTTATCCGTGGAGGTTGGTAGATCCTCTTTTATTCTGTTCCTTCTTCAAGCAACATTTTGGCAGTTTTGCACTGATTTATAGATTAGGCTGTAGAATTTGTCTAATGGTTGGAGAAATGTTGTTGCAGTTGAACGGGATTTAGTATTTAAGAATTTTTAGTGCCAGTGGTGCTATAAGTACATGACTGGACGGCTGTTGTATAATAACAAGGCAGAAAAGATGAAAAATTGAGATTTTTCTCTTGAATGTGTTGATTTATCATCAAATATCCTAAATGANGCAGAAAAGATGAAAAATTGAGATTTTTCTCTTGAATGTGTTTATTTATCCCATCAAATAGACGTTCCTAAATCACATTCAAAAAATAAAATGTCAGAACCTAACATCTTGGTTTAAGACCTTCGATGATTATGAGCTCATGAGTTTATCCTGTGATGGTTTTAGGTAACAAGATGATGATAGAGGAGACAAAACGCAGTATCCATGATGCTTTGTGTGTGGCTAGGAATCTTATCCGCAATAATTCGATAGTATATGGTGGTGGTTCAGCTGAGATTTCTTGTTCAGTTGCTGTAGAGGCAGCTGCTGATAAATACCCTGGTGTTGAACAGGCATGAGGCTTTTATTTTATCTCCTGCCTTGCTAAATTGGAAAACGACGTTAAACATTTTCTCCCCCTTTTTTGCTTGCAGTATGCTATTAGGGCATTTGCTGATGCATTGGATTCTGTACCGATGGCTCTTGCGGAGAACAGTGGGTTACAGCCAATTGAAACACTTTCTGCTGTAAAATCTCAGCAAATTAAGGTAAGCGTGTGTGAATGACTCTTAGATTTTGATTTCAAGCTCGGACTTTGTATGAAGTATTCGCGATTAAATATGCAGGAGAACAATCCATACTGTGGAATAGACTGCAACGATGTGGGCACAAATGACATGCGGAAGCAAAATGTATTTGAGACTCTGATTGGAAAGCAACAACAGGTGTTATTGGCTACTCAGGTTGTGAAGATGATTCTGAAGATTGATGATGTGATCTCTTCTTCTGATTATTAATGTAATTGTGCTGTTTTGCTACCTGTCTTTGTATTGGCATGAGTCAGTGACTCGATTATTGAAAACTTCGGATTGTATGGTTTTGGGGATGTGATAGATTATTGTTTATGTGTGAATGGAAGGGATGAGCTCAGTACAAGCCTTCTCGATGTCATCTGGTTTATACGTGAGCAATGTGATATCAACTCATTTGGGGTACGTTCATTTATCTGGGATTCTGATATTAATCAACAATAGATGGAGGAATATTTTGTATGGACCTCTCTTCATCAGCCATTCCCTCTGCTGTGCCTACTCTCCTTTCCTTCTTTCTCCTTACTTTGAGCATTGAATTGTCTTTGCCCCAGAAGTTTTCTACAACCAAAGAGCCCACGTTGCTCATTTATATTGCATATTTCTTTTATGAATATTTCAAATAATATTGATTTCATGAATAATGAAATAAAAATATAAATGTTTGAAGATGGGGAGAGAAGGTTGTTTGACATTTTGGAGTAGTCCAAAAAACATTATATTCAAAATTCAAAATTCAATTTGGACGTTACGGATGACATTAGTGTATGTTTGGGGATAACATTAGTGGATAACATTAGTGTATGTTTGGGGATAACATTAGTGTATGTTTGGGCCTTGAGTGACGTTTAGAAAACGTGAGCGAGAAAATAAATGAAGAAAAGACCACCCCATCTATATGACTATAAACAAAGAAGAGACCACCCATCTTAATCTTAAATAGTATATAACTAAGATAGGAAATAGTATATAACTAAGATAGGAAATAAATAGTATATAACTAGAATAGGAAAAAATGACAACTAGTCATATCTCCTATAGTACATTTGTGCCATTTTAGCCTTGACGGGTGTAGATGTGCCATTTTAGCCTTGACGGGTGTAGACATAATTTTGGTGAACGATCATATATCACCGTATTGACACAACGTGAAATAGTAAAGACGTGTCAATAGTAAAGACCTATTTAAGATGAAAGTATGTAAAATGGGTTTGAAGTGGATATGCACCTATGGATAACACATCCTAGACAAATATGACCGGGACATCCGACGTAGAGTTGTAGGTAACATGCTACGGCAAGCATGAGTTTGACACACAAACATAATTATGATCAAAATTTTCATAATTACATGCGGATCAAATAGTGGCCTTTTCTAAGAAGTATTCGGAATGCTTGAGGAACTTGGTGAGATTGGTGAGAGTGGCTCAAGTAGAGCATGGGGAGCCCTTTGAGCATTTCAGCACTCCTGCTCCTGCCGTCATTGAACTCACCAACGACGATGGCTTGGCACTCAAGCTGGACGCCCTCGCATAGCTAGACGACGCTCCGGCACCGGACTTCCTGAAGAACGCTCCATTCAACATCAAATCTCCCTCTGATTTCCAATTCCAATTCTTCCATTTGCTCTCTGCTGCAGCCTCACGCTTTGTCACCTCTTTTCTAACTCGGTTATCAGGAGCAAGGTATCTGTTCCCTTGGCTATTGATTGTGGGCGATGCACTTCCACCAATGGCGTACATAATCCAATGGGTATAGTCATTATTCACCACATGGAAATACCCATGTCGGCATCTACCCAAAAAAACAACACAAAATCAGTATTCATAAGCTTCACCTTTTTCAAAACCACAAACTAAAAATACATATATGTTGCCTCTTACCGTGGCATTCTTTGCACCAGCCCCTCGCCAAAATGGTTAAAAGCAATGGTGACTTGCATGTTCTTGTCTTGAGTGTACGAATCACTATGTCCCAAAAGCATAACTTTGTTATGGTGGGTCATATAATTGTTTGAAATTGTGATAGCCGTAGACCCACGAATCGCATCAATCAACCCATCTTGGCAATTCGACAGCGAGCAATGGTCGATCCAAATATGGCTGCCCCCAAATATCGAAACCCCATCCCCGTCCGACAGAGTCCTCCAACCGTAATGGTCCGGCGAATCTCTAATGTACATGTTCCCTCCTTGCTTGCAGTCGTGAATGTTAATGCCGTGGATTATAATGTTCGTCACGTACTGAATTGTAATGCATGGCCCACCGGCGATGTGGACTGATCTGCCGCGACCGTCGATGGTTTTGAAAGAGTTCATGATCAGCTCTGCTTTTAGTTTGATGACCATGTCACGTTTGAAGGTGATCCATAAAGGTTCTTTTTGGATTACGGCATGGCGGAGAGTTCCTGGTTTTGGGTTCACCACGTCCTTGTCAGATGGGTCAGTGACAATGTAGAATTTTCCATTTCTGCCGCCGATGGCTCCCTTCCCGAACCCAATGGCGCAGTCGGCTAGGCGCTTTCGATTCTTCTCCCAATCGGGGTCGCACCTCCAACAATCATCAATTGGGTTTCCAGTTCCGCAGGAGAGGAACCCCAAGTTCCTTCTTTTTGTTGCATTGTTGATGCTCCTGAGATTAAAAACCACAAAATCTTTAGTAAAATGAAAAAATTAGTGCGACTAAAATGAAAACAGGGGATTTGAAGAGACGCTACGTGAGAACTTCTTCAACCACTTGTTGAGGATCGGCGACTGGAGAGGAAGAAGCAGAGTACATATGGAGAAGAAGAACGAAGGTTATGAGAAGAACAATGGGGTTTGCCATGGCTGTGTTCGCTCTGTTCTGTGTGAAGCAGAGATAGAAGGAGAAAACAGAGGATCGAGTTTGGTGATGGGGAAGAAGGGTCTGAAGAAGGGTGCTTTTATAATCCATGATTTTCAGTTGGCGCAAAGTAGTTGGCCGTTATAATTCAACTACGAAACTCAATCCATGTTATATCCGTTCTTGGTTTGTTTGAAGGCCATGTTCTCCCATGTGGGGCTTGTTCAGATTTGCTCTACCCCCTTCATCGTCGACTCCATTAAATCTCAGCCCTTCAATGCTTTGACCTTTGACTTCTTGGTGGTCATCATCAGTGATGTCAGCACCCAAATTCCATTCCATAAAAAGTATTAATCAGAGTTTCGTAGTAGGAACAGATGGCGTAGAATAGCCTTGAACTGCTGCTTGGTTGTAGGAATATCAGTCATCCCAACTAGGGTTTACATTATTCCAATCCTTGTTTACACTTGGTCTGGTTTAATGGTCGTATTAAAATATAATTTCATTAATAAAAAATGATTTATAAGTTGATTACTTAAAATAATATTGGGAATATTGAGACCCATGTGCTCCAATTAAATCAAACATGGATGGTGTTTGAAAAATTCATATCCATTCCCATTCCCACCATTTTCTTTCAAGTACAAAATAATTTTTTTTTTTTTCCAATAAATACGTTCAATTTTTGTCTATACCTAACTTATATGAGATCTCACAACGGGTTATGTTCTCCCCTCCAACCGATATGAGATCTCACAATCCACTCCCTTTATGGGCCAGCTGTCCTCACTAGTGCACCACCCGATGTCTGACTCTGATACCAAGCCCACCACTAATTGTCCGCTTTGACCTGTTACATATCGTCATTAGCCTCATAGTTTTAAAGCTCGTATGCTAACCCTTATGAGAAATGTTTCGTTTTCCTCTCCAACCGAGGTAGGACCCCACAATCATATTCGTTTGTGAAAAAAATAGTATTAACAATATCCCTTACTTCATAAACGTTGGGGAGGAAAGATATCATTTATTATTGGAACTTTATATAAAACTTTGGAACATCAACATGTATTTCAAAAGGGAGCAATTTGACTAATATGAAAAGTCAAGGAATATCAACATGTATTTCAAAAGGGAGCAATTTGACTAATATGAAAAGTCAAGGAATAAGAATCTTGGTGAATGCATGTGCTAATTAACCTCTACCCTATAAGTTGGAAATTACCAATTTTAAATCAATTCAAGAATTCCAACTTTCCTTCTCTAAATTTTTTAAATGAAATAACAGCGATCGGTTAATGATTGAATTTGAGCCAAATGTTGAGAAATTTTTTAGAAATTTTTTAGAGGAAACAAATGATATCGGTTAAAAAATGTTTCGTTTCCCCTCCAACAAGTGTGGAATCTCACATATGGTAATTCGTTATTCGTTGTATTCGAAATCTAAAAGGGATCCATCCGAGTACTCATCCATGTTGTACATATCACAAATTACATTCATGTTATTCCATAATCTATTAAGGATGAGTGATCTCACAAACTGAAGTGACCATCAGCAAAAAGAATTTAAGCTTCAGCAGTATTCGTAATACCTCCGATCCGATCCGACCCTCCACGGTATCGAACTTCGTAAAACAATTGGTTTTCCTGCTATATTATCCAGAGTACTAGACCTGCTGGCTTGTATAACAAAAACATCATCTCAATCTGCCATCAAGACTTACTCTCCTTGATCTTCTCCATTTAGTTTGGCTTCCTTGCCCACACCGGTGTACGTCTCGACTACGTTCTGAATATGCAAATGTTTGGCATTTAATGGTGAATTTCTAACGAGAACCTGTACAAATGATTAATTACGAGAAAAGTGCGACGAGTCGTACAACTAACAAGGATTTACCTCTTCCTGAGTTACACTTGGCAGAGGCTCGCTTGTATCGCTAACCTCGTCGTCCACGTCGGTTCTATGCAGCATAGTAGATGTGGACATGGAGTTTTGAACTTCCTCCATATCCTGTCTAGAAAGACTGCCATTGACAACAAATCTAGCAGCTGCGCTCTTGTCACTGTCATTTATTGTCTGAGATTCAAGCTTGGCTGCCTCTTCAGCTTTCCTCTTTTCTTCTTCTCTTTGTTGTCTTATCCTAGCCTCTTGCTCCTTTATCTGTTTAAATCTGAAAACTATCAACACATCAAACACCACAACTATAACAAAACCCGACCCGTGTTTTCGGTAAGAAATGACTCCTACCTTTCACCAGGTTTTACCCCTTCTGCTGTTGGCTTCTCTGATTCTCTGGCTACTGTGCTCATCGAAACTGACTTTAACTCGGGCGATTGGATCTGGACTCGGGCTTGTTCTTGTTTGATGCTTTCATCGATGAACCGTTTGTCCGGGGTTTTTGCACCACCTGACTTTTGAAGCCATGCTTGCTGAGCTGTGCTCAAGATGTTATTGGTAAGCCTGAGTAACACGTGGCAGATATAAGAAATGCCGAAATTCTCAAGAAGATTATGGTATTACAACTAAACGAACCAGAAAATGACAATCGATCGATTTCGTCTAGGGACAGGAGCTGGTTCTGATTAAAAGAAAATTGCTTACCAATAAAGACTTAGACCAGAAGGAACTGAAAGTGCAAAATATCCAATCATTAACGGTAGGAACTGCGTTATGGCTTGAGAACTCTTCATGTTTGGATCATTATTCTGGATATCATGATATGAGAATTAAGATAAATCAATATCGGTATAACGCTTCACGAAAAAGGCCAAGCTACCTAGATAGGCAGTAGCACTCTTATAAACGTCGAATAACAACAGACCTGCGTCGATTGCATAATCTGAACCGAGATGTACTGCGACACAACCAGCAACACAGGCAAGACAAGATATGCCAAGGTATCTGACCACCCAAGTGGTGGATGACCATCCTGCTCAGCAGTCAGAGCAAGCATAACCATGTCAAATGGGTGCACAGTAATGGGCTCCCATGGACTCATAGTATCAAAGACAAAGCACTNTAGCCCATGGACTCATAGTATCAAAGACAAAGCACTTACAACAAATNGGCTCCCATGGACTCATAGTATCAAAGACAAAGCACTTACAACAAATGGAAAGAGCCAAGAGATACCACTCCCACTTTGTCGAGAAACGATCGTAGTTGGACCAGCCAGAGACGGTATCCAGAAAAAGCCTTCTGTGAGGAGACCCTTTAAGTTTGGGCAGTCAAATTGTATTAGGGGTATGTGTTAGTGAGAGAAATCACAGTCTCCAAACAAATTCAAAGGCAATAATAAAGCACCTCATTGGCCACATTTGAAAGAGCTCTGTATAGTCCAATCCATACAGGGATTGTAGCCAACGTGGGTAGGCATCCTGAAATCCAGAACAAAATTGACATGTGATATACCAAGCAAATGACAGTTTAACATATGCAAATATGAGGAGTTCAAATATTCGACCTATCGAACAAGTTGTGTCCTTGAGTTCTAATTTCACGAATATTGTGAGATCCCACATTAGTTGGTCTTTGGTAAGGGGAACGAAACATTCTTTAAAAGGGTGTGGAAACCTCTCCCTAGCATATGCATTTTAAAAACCTTGAGGGGAAGGCCGAAAGGGAAAGCTCAAAGAGGACAATATCTACTAGCGGTAGGCTTAGGCTGTTACAGAAGATATTAGAGTCAGATGTACCAGTGAGGACGAAAAGCCCCGAAGGGGGGTGGATTATGAGATCTCAAATTGGTTGGAGAAGGGAACAAAACATTCTTGATAAGGTTGTGGAAACCTCTCACTAGCATATGCGTTTTAAAAACCATGAGAGAATTCTTGATAAGGTTGTGGAAACCTCTCACTAGCATATGCGTTTTAAAAACCTTGAGAGAAAGCTCAAAGATGACAATATCTGCTAGCGGTGGGTTTGGGCCGTTCACTAAACTTACACAAACATATGATCGATTCAAGGATTGTCCATAGGGAGAAAATCATAATTGTATAACAAGTCAAGCAGAACAAACCAACACAGAAGCTAGCATATATAATTACGACTATGGTTACTAGAGTAACTATGGCGTCTAAAAACAACGCAATTTGAGTACCTGCAAACGGGTTTATTCCAGCTAATTTGTAGAGTCGAGCAGTTTCAATTTGAATCCTCTCCTGCAGACCAGTTTGATCAAATTCAATATGGCTACCACTCTCATGATCATCACAATTAGATCACCAACTATTATGCTAAATTTAGTTTCAGAGATACATCCTTCATGTTAGGGAAAAGCTTTTAACCTGATCCCCGGCATAACGTTGCTGAACGGCCTTTACTTGCGGTTGCAACGAACGCATTGCCGTTGCAGATTCTACCTGAGTTCAACAAAGTCAACAAGTTAATATATATACATACACACACTAAACGAAAATTGCCTTAAGTTAAGTGTTAGTTCAGCAAAAAACCTGCTTCTTTGACAAAGGAAATGTGGCAGCCTTAACAAGAACTGTAAGGAGTATAATGGCAAAACCATAGGCATAAGGAACATGCAGAGTAGAAAGTCCATTCTCAAGAATCTGCAACATAAAGCCGACTAGATTAAACACAACTTCAATTCTACAATTTCATGGACTTGCTCCTTTTTTCTCAGCCTTCTCCTTCATAAATGGCTAAAGATAACGTACTTTAAGGACGCTCTCCATGTAATTGGTAATCCCCGTAAACCAATCCTCACTTTGCTTGGCGGTGGTCACATCTTCCGGCGAAGCAGACACGGCGGCGTCGGCTATCGTATACAGAACGCTCTCAGCTTTGCCGAACAACTCCCTCACAAAGCCCTCGGCGTTATCTGGGTCAGGCAAGAACTCGGGTTTGAACCCGAATCTCGCAACGCCAAGGGAACCGCGAAGGAAGGGCTTGTGGTGGGATAAACCTCGGAATTGGACCGCATGAAATGGAGGATTTGAGGTCGGAACACGGTTCGGAAATGAAGAGAACATAAAATTTGGGCGACAAGGAGATAAGGAAGCCATTTTTATGAAGCAAACAAGAAGAAATGAAGCTCGCAAGAACCCCTCAAATTGAAAGGGAAGGGAAGGGGGTTTATGGGTCAAACTCCAAGTAGAAAGACAGTGAATTTAAGAGCTCGATTGGACGATTGGAGCATGAAAGCCGAAGATTTTGAAGTGGGGTTCGCAAAAGTTGGGTCATACTGTAACAAAGTTTAGATATTTATAAGTGGGGTAGGGAATATGAGATGTATGACTCACACACACTCCCATCCATGGATAACCACAATTTTATTGGTTGGAACTTCCACGACTTGGCTTCACCTCTGTCTTTCAAACATTTTAGCCCCTACCTGCCAAGCGCCATCAACAGCTTAGCTCAACAGAAACAACCAAGTCAACTTCAACCCTGGTTTAGCCCTTTTGCTGCCACTTATTCCAGCTGTAGCATGGGTTCTGTTCAACATACAACCATCTCAACAGAATTGGGTTGGGATTAGGGGGGTTGACTGCATCAGGGTTTATAATATAAACATACCTGATGCTTCGGCCAGTGAGATCGCCGATGCTTCTTCAAGTGATGGCAGAGGGCAGCTTCTGCTGTTTGTCGAAGCACCCGCCATTCTTTGTGTGCTGTACAACATTCTAGATTTGTCCTTGACGTTAGCAACAGAACAGAGAGCTCCGCTTCACATTTTCAACTTCAATAAAATGTCTAAACATCCAACAACTTCAAACAACGTTCAAAAACTGCTAAAAGAAGATCGTATTGAGATTTACTTCAAAGTAGGATCTTTGCATATATACAGCAGAACAGACCAGATGGAAACATCATATGCAAGCATCCCAAATTGCCCAATGATTTCATTTCCTGGTGAACATTTGAATTCACAAAATCTATCCCGTATCCTCACATTTATCCTTTGATGATGATCCATGAGGTTTGATAGCCTTAGAGTTGCTTGTTGTCACAACGTGCGCTAGTGTTCGTGTGATATTGTCTGCCAATTTAAAGTGGACAATATCATATTATTCATGATTCTTAACCGCTTTTTCTTAACGGAGGTTGGAAGGAGGTCGGGAATTGATACCTACCTTAACGAAGTACTAAGACAAAATATAAATATAAATATATATGTAGGGTATGAATAAATTATATAAGCTAACGTTTTGAATGAAAAAATTAATGAAGGTAGAGTTGTAGGCGGCAGGTCCCCATTCCCCCAAGATTGATTGATTGATTGATTGATTTGATCCCGTTGAAAAAAACAAAAACAAAAAAGTCTTTCCTTTTTCTTCACCCAATGGGCATTATAAAGTGAAGAAACTGAGCATGGATGGATGCATCATTCAATACCCAACACAATCTAATCTATTCAACCATGCAGCTTCAAATTGTTTCAAGGCAGAGCATTAAGCCTTCTTCCCCCACGCCCCCTCATCTCAAAACTCATGCCCTCTCCCTCTTTGATCAGCTCGCCCCCCACATGTATGTTCCTCTCGTCTTCTTCTTCCGCCGCCCCCACGCCGCTTCCCCCAATCCCCCCTGCACATCCCACTTCCTTCAACGCTCTCTTTCCGCCACTCTGTCTCGGTAATTCTATCCTCAAATTTCTCGTTGCTTTGCTAATTATACTCTTTCTATGCTACTGCTGATTGGACCACCATCAAGCAAATTTCAATAATACCCTTCATCTTAAAATGAAAAACTAATGTTTGAACTGGCAGGTACTACCCTTTCGCGGGCAGGATCAAAGACAAACTGACGGTGGACTGCAACGATGAGGGGGTCACGTTTTTGGAGGCCAGACTGGGAGGTAACGTGACACTGGCGGAGATCCTGGAAGGCCCTAAAAGTGAGATAGTGGAGATGCTATTCGTGGATGGGCTGCAATGGAAACACTCCAAAATGGGTCCTCTGTTGGCCATTCAAGTTACCTACTTTCAGTGTGGAGGATTCGCCGTCGGCGTCCTTCTGTCCCATAAGCTTGGGGATCTTGCCACGCTGGTCAAGTTCGTCACAGATTGGGGCTTCATCACTCGGGATACCACCACCTCTGCTCAACACACTGTGAACCCACTTTTTCACTCCGCCGATTTGTTCCCTCTCGGCGACCTGCCACCCATGTCCAGCGCCGTCATTGAAGAAGGAAAAAACTTGACCTGCAAACGGTACACATTCAGATAAATTCTCTTTGACTTTTGACCTTTTAACAACTTTTCTATTTATTCATATTCTCGTCAGGTTTGTGTTCGAAGCTTCAAAGATCGAAGCCCTGAAACGCAGCATCTCCGACAAAGTTAAAAATCCAACCCGAGTCGAAGTTGTGACGGCGTTGATTTACAAAGCCATTATTTCAGCATTGCGAGATTCAAATTCAAATCCCAACAACCACCCCACATTACTGTTACAAACAATGAATTTACGCACAAGGATGGTGCCGCCGCTGCCGGAGAGTACAATGGGAAATATAGTCTCATTCTTCCCGGTGGCCGCCGCCGCCTCCGGGGAAAGAGAAGTAGAGGTACACGAGGTGGTGGGGGTAATGAGGAAAGAAATGGGTGAGTTTTGCGACAAATACGCCAAAAAGTACCGAACAGAGGAGTGGGTTGAATTGATAAAAAAGCGATTAAAGGAAGTCAGAGAAATTCTGAGCAAGAATGGAAAACCCCAATTGATTTATAGATGCAGCAGTGGCTGCAACTTCCCCGTTTATGGAGTGGATTTTGGGTGGGGAGCGGCGGCTTGGGTGACAATGGCGGCGTTCAAGATGAAGAACACGGTGATGATGTTGGACGACAAAAATGGCGGCGGCATTGAAGCTTTGCTTAGCTTGGATGACAAGGAAATGGCTGCCTTTCAGCACAATGAGGAGCTTCTTGCTTATGCTTCTCTTAATCCAACTGCAAATTATGCAAATTATGGAAATTATTGAATTTCCAGTTTGGGGAAAAAAAACAAACAAATCCGACAATGGTGACGGATTTTATTGTTTGGTTGTTGGCAAGTGGTTGTTCCACTACCCATTACAATAAATATCGACTCCACCTCACTATCATCTTTGTTTGTGTTCAATGAAATAAGATATTTATGTACAGAATCGGAGCATCGTAGAGACCTATCTCAAATGAAATATAGATTCTCGTTTTAAATGGATAACAAAAAGGGAGCCATGAAAGGTTTCTACATGTTTTAAACCCGAGATTGGATAGAGAACAAAGATATTTCTTTTGAAAACTGAGCAAAAATACATTCAAACCAGAGATTTCTACTTGTTTTAAACCTGAGTTAAAAGTTTTATATTTTAAAATAAAAATAAAAATTACCTATTAAAAATTAATATTTAAATAGAAATTCGTTCTATTCCGGACAAAAATAAATGAAAAAATATCAGAATATGAATATTAAAATAAATAGTGAGAACAGGTACGAGGAAGTCTTCCTCGTCCGACAATACTAATCTAATCTTTTGTTAGGTTAATAATTTTGATCAACCACTAAAATTAAATATGAGAAATAATCGAGTATACAGCCGATGTTGCTAAGGTCATCACTTATTTAGAATATATTAAAAATATTATTACTAAATAAAATGTTAAAAGATAAAATCGTCGAATAAAATCAATAGAATAATGGTGTATAAATTATCTCAAACTGCAATGTCGGAACATGTATGTGGAGCATGAATCGATACAAAAATTAGGTCAACCCTCGTATAAAGTTACTATGAAAATGATGGATTAAAATACCTAATAAGATTTAATTAGTCATTAATAAAGAAGGTAGGTCCCGTATAATTAGCTCATCAAGAATCGTTTTATTTGTAGGTAAGAAAATTTAATTAAATGATTTCATTGTTCGTGTTTGTAAATAATTAAACGTCAATTTTTGTTGGTATAAAAAAAGTATTAATATTTAATTAATGAGAAATATGTTTGTTAATAACCTACATATATATAAGTACAAAATATTTGATTTCATAGGAGATATATACTGTGACCATGATGCTACAATATAATATCATATACTAATGTATACAATAATGTAGCCTACATAGCCTCTAACTTTTCTTTTTTTATCTTTTTGTTTTTTTTTTTTTATTTATTTTATTTTAATCGACATTTCGAGATTAATGTATTATAAATTGGCAATACATTATTTAGTGAGTGGTCCTTTAACATTTAATTAATATTTTATATTTGAGAGTAGTTTTTGAGGGACCAAGTAGTGATATGTTTATTCATAGGGTAATAATAGGTTCAAATAAAATAGATTATTTATGCCAATTTCAAAAATTAATTTTTTTTTAACGTAAATAAATATTATTCATGACAAGAAATGAATACACAATATATATTTGATTCAAAACATATTGAAAATTTATTTTTATTTGATAAGAATCATTTGAATTTTTTGTTTTATTTATTTATTTTAAAATTTTCTGCTTTTTAGAAGTCTAATAAACCTTTTAAAATATAGTTTATTGCAAATTTGTAATAATAATAAAATAAAAAAGTCATTTATTTCCTTAAAATATTAGAATTAGTGCAAAGGTTTCACTTTATTTTTGGGACCATTTCTAAATTATTTTTTTATATAGATACGAGAATGTATGACATTGAAATATTTAATATTTTTTTCTCGTTTTGGTCTCTTACTATATTCATAGACGTAAGGCAAGTGAGCTAGTAACATATGACGTAGAAACTATATTATAGTGATTTTAAGAGGTGAAAAAAGTTGAGTTATAGTCGTTATCTAGCTATTTAAATCGATAATGTTTGCTTAATCCACCCCATCTCATTTTGTGTGAAAGTTATGTTAGTTATAATCAAATAAATTAGAAGGATATGAAAAAGAGTAATATAAACTATTTAATTTATAAAGTTTTTAGGTTGAGAGAATATTTTTATTTAACAAACCCACTTAGAAAGAGATTAGAAGAGTTGTACGGAAATACAGATTGGTTTAGAGAAAGGGGTAGTTGATTTATGGGGTGGTGGGCGGGGCGGTAGGAGTTGGAGTAGCATATTGAAGGAAGAGTTGATCAGCTTCAAGCCTATTCATGTGGGGTTCCTCAAGGTGAACAATCGCATCAATGCCGCCGGCCTCTTTGGAATCCAACAACGTCACCAGATTCTTGAACCACAGCGCCGGAAAAGTCACCCACACAGGGCGGCCCCACCCGAAATCCACGTCATAAAGGGGAAACCGGCAGATGCTAGTGAACGCACACGAAATCATCTCTCCTTTCACGAACTTGGAAGCAATCTCCTCCACGCTTTCCATCAGACTCTGGTCTTCATTCAGAATGTACTTCACTGTCTCGGCGTTCAGCTTGTTGGTTTCTTCTCTCAGCCGGTTCACTAGACCGTAGCAGTACGGGTCCTTCAGAATGTCCGGGGACGGGAAGATCATCGCGTTGAAATAGTAGTTCCCAAAGGCGTCCCCCGGAAGCGGCGGCTCCACTTTTGGNGCCCGGAAGCGGCGGCTCCATTTTTGGCCGCAGATTCACTGTGTAGTTCACTAGACATGCCCTGTCCGTCGGGAGTTCAGAAGAAGCGCCGTCTTTAAGAGCCGCAAGAAACCGTCCGTACAGAAAAGCCGTTAACGACTCGACTCGTGAAGGTCGGTGCGCCGCGCCATTCTCTCCGTATTTCTCGCGAATCGCCTCCACTTTCGAACCCTCAAACACGAACCTCCTCGCCACTCTGTTTCTCAGAATCGTCTTCGTCGTATCATACGTCATCGTTTTCGCCGGAAACAACTTAGCCCCTTCCATATGCGGTTTGAAAACCCCCTCCACTCCACGCGCCATCGCCGCCCAGTTATTATTAAGCGAAAACAGCGTCATCGCATCCGCAATCTTATGCGAAATGCACGACGCCACCGCCACCCCGCCGCACGCAAACTCCGTGAACTGAACCGCCATCAGCTCTTCATTGAACTGGTCCAGCTCGACCGGGAACAGCCGGTTCAGATCGTCCGGTCGGGCATATTCCACCACGTCAGCGAGTTTTGTATTCACTCGCGCTTCCCGAAACAAGGCCCCCGTGTCATTGCAGTCGACAAAGGCGGCGTCGTAGTTGGGGCGGCCGGCGAGTGGAGGGTAGTGGGAGAGGACGACGGAGAGGGTGCTCCGGAGACGGTTCCGGAAGTCGATGGCGAAATCAGGATCTCCGGCGCGGTTGGGTTGGTAGAAGTAGAGGGCGGGAGCATAAATGTGAACGGTGATTTGGTCGATGAAGGAAAGGGGGTAACGGCGGAGATGGGGAGGCGTGGGAGTAGCAGGTTTGACTAAATCTTCTGAGATTATGTCAATTTCAAGCTTCATGGTCTCCTTGTTATTTTTGTTTTTTTTTTTTTTTTTTTGAAACTGAAATCGATTGAATTTTATTTAGAGAGGATATATATATATATATATATATGTGTGTGTGTGTGTTGCAAATGTGCATGCATGTTGAGGAAGATGTTAATGCGAATTATGTCATCCTCCCTCATATTCCGCATTTTTTACAGCCCCCTCAATTAATACATATTTGTATTTACATCTAACTTCATTAATACATAACCTCACCAAATTTGATTCATTCAAATAAACGGTTGCCCTTCATTTATAACTTCTTCTTCTATCTCAACCCCTCCTTGAATCATTATCGCTTACATTTTCTTTTCCATCACATTTAATACTCATAAAAATAAATAACATATATTATTATTATTTTTTTTTTCAGGGTTTTGTTCAAAGTTTTTAAATGCATCTATTTGGAAAAGATTTCTACACCTGAATATTTTGTTCTCTTCTCCAACTGACGTGGGATCTCACAATTCATCCCACTCGAGGCCCATGTCTTCGTTAGCACTCGTTCCTCTCTCAAATCGATGTGAGGTATCTTAATCTTTATTATCATTTTGAACTACTTTTAATCCTCGATTAAAATTATCATAATATATAAACTGTTGAATGAAAGTCCTATCAGTTAATTTAAAGAATGATCATGCCTTTATAATCAATGAATACTCTCTCCATTGCTACTAGGTGCTGGAGAAGCCCAAAGAAAGCCCTGAAAACTTATGGTCACATGGACAATATCAGGAGAGTAGTATTCATCTAACATGGTATGGTATGAGAGCGAAGTAATTAAGTTATAATCCTATTTTTAGATGGAAACCAAAAAATATGAGAAATAAGAGGAGTAAATTAGGAGGGTTTACATGCGTGAGATTGTGCGAAGCGTGTGGGTGGAGATTGTGCGAAGCGTGTGGGGGGAGATTGGTGGCCCCACAGTGATACTAGTGGATAAGATTGAAGGAGAAGAACCATCCTCTAACTTCAACGATTACTCTGCCCGTATCCACTTCAACTCCTTCAACGATTACGTTGCCATGTCCCTCAACGCTCTGGTTCGACTCCCCCTTTCGACTTCCAAGCTACACGAAGATGCGCTGCTCCGCCACTCGCTCTTCTCGACGAGGACGATGCAGAAGCCTGAGCGGAGGAATCGCCACGCTTTTGTGGTCGAAGCGAAAGGCAAGAAAGGGATGCAAGCTCGTCGGTTTCAAAGGGCTGCGCCTCCCCCGCTACCCAAGATTGAAGACGATGGAAACCCTAAATTCGTTATCTTCATCCGTATGGCCAATGTTTGTTCTCTATCCTTTTTACTTTTCAGCTCCGGTTGTTTCTATCGATTCATATTTATTTTGCCTCTCTGGAATTGGTGCTGAGAATGGCGTGAGATTTGGAGTCGCTCTCAATTATATATAAATTGTATACTGTGTTCTTGGCCACTCATTGAATAGATTACATTCTAAATTATCTTGAAATATGGCATCAAGAGTAGTAGCTCATTATTAACTCAAAATCTGAAAAGGGTGAAGTTCGTGAAGTTCAATATATTGCACACAATTATTGGAAATATCATCCATAACATCGTCCCTTTTACGTTGATCACGCAGGTTTATCTATGGTACCCCTTGAGTCTTATAAATGGTGGCACAACCGCCAAAATCATGGTTGCAGCAAAAGATAATTTTCTTGGGAAATATATCTACAAAGACACTCTGGCTAGGAATCTTGCTGCTGTTATATACCGTGTAAGCTTTAATTTTCATCCATATTTTGCTCCATTATCCTGTTCTTTACGTCTTGTATTAAGCCGCCTGTGCCCTTCCAAATAAAATGAGTTAAAGTTAAACCTTTTAATTTCAATGGTGAATAGAATGATATTGTTCTTGTTAAAACTTTGTATTGGTGATAAAAGGAACATTAAAGCTTGTACTTTGATAAGAGAGTGCTTTTAAAAGAGATAAAGAAGGGAAGGAACAGTGCATTATGTTGATATCAGCACGTACGAGATTGCTGGATGTTTGAGAGCTCTCGTCGGTTTGGAGAAAGTTGCAATCCATAGGATTTAGAATTTGTCTGAATTAACGTTGATTGTGTTAATATAGGAATTGATTGCCACAATTTCTATCTATTGAGAAAACAGTTAATTCTACACTTTCTTGTCATTTTGTTTTTGCAAAATTACTCAATTCTCAAGCCTAGAACGACAATTGATTCTAAACACTCTTTAAGATACTAACAGTCGATCTACCAATGAACAGGATGAAAAGGAGATACAGAAGACAGCATTTAAACAGTTCCGCGTGTTGCGGTCAGCAACAGAATTCAGATATGGCTACAAGATTGTTGTAATGTTTCCAAACCTTTCTTTATGATTCATGAGAACAATATTTTATATTCTACTTCGGAATGGATGAACAACAATTTGTTGTCGTAATGTTAATTATATACTTTCATGCAGGAAAATGGCAATGTGAGATCCGCACTGTCTACCACAGATGTAATTGAGGTAAGAATGGATTATTTGTTCTCTTCTATTGTTCTTGAGATTTTATAAGGATTGAAAAGGAAAATCCTTGAACACCATGTGGTGGTAATCTTTTCCTTTGTAACTTGTTTCGATCGGTGAGATTTGCGACTAGATCAGCTAGTTTACTTACACAGTTTATTTCTCAATCAATCTTAGCTTCCAACACAAGATCAGCTGAAGACGGTTCTCGATAAAGTTAAAGACTTCTTCGGAGATGCAAAGGAATCATTCGGCAAACTCACTACACTAGGTTCACTTGAAGGTGAGGAGTCAGACGAGAACTCGGCGGAGAAGACCAAGTGAGTATTATTTCGTAGTACTTCTCTTCGCTTTTCTGCCATGGACATTAAGAGAGAATATTGCAGCTCCTTTGCCTTCCCGCTAACAAAGATCCTTACAATTGTTGGGATTTTTAATCTTGAGAAAAGAGTTTCAGAGGGGTAGATTGATTCCTTAATCCACATTTTCAGGGTTAAAACTTGAGGTTAGAGTGGTCGCTTTACTGGAAAGCGCCACAGCACGAAGAACATCTTAAACCCGAGGGCATTGAAAGGTATATAGAACGGTGGATAAGCAATGTTTTTTGTATCCAAAACTGTTAGCAGAAAAATTAGGGAGCTTTATACACGGTAATGTACACAAGTTCACCGATGCTTTTTGTTCACAAATCTTGTTTCTCTGACCCAGTGGAAATACACTCTTCATTCTTTCACGTATTGCATTGTCCTTGATTTTGTCTTGTCAGAAACTAAGTTTTCTATATTTTCCCCGAGGAGATGCTGTTAGAATGACCACAAAGTTGACTCGAGTCGTTGACCGTCAATTTAAACAGTTATTTAGTAAATTTAATGCTTATTTGGCTCTGGAAAGGTTTTTGGTTGCTACTTCTATATACCCATATAAAAATCCAAATCCCAATAGTTTGGGAAGGTAATATTCAATCCATTAAGTTAAGGAACTCACTTATTAGAAAAGATATCATTTTCCCCTGCATGCAAGGGTATGTAAATAGCATAATCATGCGATGAATAGGCCTTCATCTATCACTGGATACTCAGTTGGGTCATAGGAATACTCATAGCCAAACCTCATTGCATCATAAAGGTGAGTCGGACCTTCAGTGAAGATGCCTGGATCACCATAATCTGGAAACTCTATAATCTGTTCAAGGTTCTTTGGGTAACAACCATCTTGAATCAAATAGCCCTGCAAATCTTCATCAAAGCTTGAAAAAGGAAACCCACTTCCTAAATCAGTTGAAATGCTGCTAAGATCGATCACATTCTGGTTTTTCACGCCCAATGGAGCTGTAGCAGTTGAAATAGGCTCAAAATGGTCATTGATCTCATCGAAACTCTTAGCCTTGCCAGAAAATGAATCAGTTGTAGCTTTTGGTGGGTTTAGATGGACCATCTGTTGGCTGCAGTCCTCTGAAAATGGAGCCTTACTTTCAATGGAGCTTCCTTTGTCTTTCTCTGTTGCTGACCGTCCAGAACTAATGGACGAAACCGATGGTAGTTGGTTGATTTGAACTTGATGTGGCTTGCTTTCTTGTTTGAGCTTCATCTGTGGAGCTTCAACCCAAGGGTAACATGCTGCTAACTTGCCTTCAGATTCAACAGAGGCAAACGAGTTGTTGAATTTCATGTGGGTACACCGTGTCTTTATCAGTTCAGTAGCAGCAGCTCTTTTTGGCTCTGATGTTTGCTCTTGAACAACCCTTTTCCTATCAGCTTCACAGCCTATGGAATCCACATTCTGAAGAAAGTTATCACCTGAAAAACTGAAGCTGCTATTCGTGACATCGGTTTGTGGCACAACTAACGAGCTACAAACGCTGAAGTTTCCATCTCCATCCTTCAAACTCGAATCGGTCTGTTTCATCCCAACAACAAAGCAAGCTTTTGGATCATTTTCTTTCTGCAGTCGACTCAAATAGAGGCGATACTTCTGCATACACAAAAGAAGTGCTCAGCCAGAAACAGAAGGACATCCCTTTAAGCTAGATCAATAGCAAGAATGAAGGTAGATATCCCAAACCTGCAAATGGCTAGCTACATTTTCCCTTGTTAGCCATGGGACATTCATCAGATCAAGAATCTTCTTAGGGCCAACTTCTGCCAAATTAGACATTAAGAATCATTATCTCGAAAGTTTTAGGAGGGGAAGTTTAAGAGTATTGTATACTTACTGTCAAAGCCTATCTGGTTTACTGCTTCAACAAATTTCTGGTGCAGATCAACCGACCAAACAACTCTGGCTTTCTTTGTAGAACATGTCTCACCAAACTCTTTTTCCTCGTACTTATCAACATCTTTTCTTTTCCTCACTGAAAAGAGCTCCTCTACTCTAAGGAACTGGCTATCATCATACCTATCTGATCCATTTCTAAGGATTTGAAGGCCTTCAAAAACATCATGGCCTTCAATATCTCTTCCCTCTTGAATCTTCTTTCGAAGTACATGCTGCCATATATTCCTAAGTTCTTTCATACGTATTGGCTTTAGAAGATAATCACAAGCCCCATGTTGAACCCCTTTCATTACTCTGCTTGTTTCTCCATCAACTGACATCACTGCATGGAGGAAGACGAACTTATACATAAGAAATGAGGACTCTGCTAAAAAGACAACATTTAATGCATTCAAAACAATCTTGAAGGTAGGGAGGCAGAGAACTGACTGATAACTGGTAGGTCCATTTCTAATCCTACATGCTCGAGGAGTTTAAAACCGTCCATGTCGGGCATGTTTACGTCGCTGATTACGATGTCGTATCCATCTTTTCTCTCCCTTAGCAGGCTTAGAGCCTCCCTTGCCAGGCAACATGTAGTCACTGCAACACAGAGTGTAAGTAAAGTGTTTCAGCCTGGTTTTGAAAAAAGTTCATCTGATTCAACTGAACTAAGCTATAAATGACTCATTTTCAGTTTCACTTCCAAGCTTTAGCTGGAATAGATCTCATAAAAATGATTAACTCAATTCCTTTCTCTGAAAGCCAAAGTGCATCAGCCATGATTGAAAACTCAAGTGAATGAAGAGAGAAAACGTTAACAAAGAAACAAATCTTGGTTTGAATTAAGAAACAGTGTTTAATTACAAAGCAGCAGCAGCAGCAGCAAAATATAGAGCCAGGGAAAGCTCAGTAGAAGAAAACAAGCCTAGATTTTTTCTTTTTTTGAAAAATGGAAGGAAAAGGATAAAGAAACCACAGAACCATATGAGAAACTTTGCAGTTGCAGATGAACTTCTGATTAATCTGCCAAACCAACTTTAAACATGAATGAAAAGCTTTGATTTTATCTGATGGGGCTGTATCATTTTCACCTCAGTATTGAGAGAAAACAAAACAATTCAGAGCCTCAAAACTTGTAGTAGTACTAACAGCTCAAAATCAAGGAACAAATTAACAGATGGAGAGAGAGAGAGAGAGAGAGAGAGAGACTTGTTTTTGTAAATCAACCTTCATAAGAGCACTTTTTGAGCATCTTTTCCAGGATTTTGAGCCATGTTGGATCATCATCAACAACAAGAACACGAAGACCGACAGGAAACACATCGCTTCGAGGCGAAGAGAAGCCATTTTCCATGATGATGGAGCTGTGGAGGAGGATGAGAGAGGAGAAAATGAACAGTAAGTCTGTAACAACAGGTTTCTAGAAAAGAGCCTTAAAATTCTCAGAACTGTCTGGGTTTTAAAAAATGGCCCCAAGTTTACAGAGAGAGGGAAAGAGGAACCAATGAATCCAAGTGCCCAACTGTTCCCTTCAAAAGATTCATAGAATGTTATATATATTTACAAATAAGCAAGAAAAAAAACAGTGAAATGAAATAAGGGAAAGGTAACTCCCTCAGCAGATGCAAGAGGTGAAAGAATACGAGCTGGGAGAGAAAAGGCATCTTTACAAGGGACCTGCTTATATATATATATATATATATATATATTAAAAGCATTGAAATGACTATATAATAATGAATCAAAGAGAGTGCAGGAAAAGGAATAAAAGCATTCAAAAACAAATGGAAATATATTAGGAAGCATAGGGTGAGGAGCAGTTATAATGAACAGTAGGAGCAACAATCCAACAAATGAAGGTGGGAACCCCTTTTTATCTGCTCAACTTAAATTCCCTTTTGCACATTTGCACTCCAAGTGGGAAATCCAACTTTTCTTTTCTTTTCTTTTCTTTTCTTTCTTTTCTTTCTTTTTCTTCAAGTCATCTGCAGCAGAGGGACTTTTCCATGTTTGAGTTCAACTATGAACTTCACCATTTTGTTTTCTTCTGTCATTCAACATTTCTTTAACCCAACTTATTATTGAATGTCACCCACTTTTTGTACTTTTATTCTTTACTATATATACAAAATGTCCCTCCATACCTTCCTTGGCTTGCCTGTGACAGCTTATAAGCCTTCTGAAATGCCCTCCACAGATGCCCAAAAGACAATAGCATTGGCAGAAGAATAGCTTCATGGTTTTAAAACGCGTTTGCTAGAGAGAGGTTTCCACACCCTTATAAGGAATGTTTCGTTCCCCTCTCCAACCGGTGTGGGATCTCACAGTACCAAACTCAAAAGTTGATAAACCTATGCATTTTTATATCCTTAACAAGGTTACCATATGTGTCAGTCAAACGTTGAACTCACATTGTACCGACAAGTGTTCGATACGTGTCGAGCATGAAAACGGCAACCAAACTAAAATATTTGTGGTTGTTAGTCCCTAAGTCGTAATTTTGGAGGTGAATCAAAAGCGGGAACAGAGAAGAAGTTGTCTGTTTGTTCTTTTATTGAAACAGAAATGGAGAAAACAGTAGCAGTAAGTTCATAGAGATATAAAGAAGAAAAAAGTTGGTAGTGCAGGCACGTGGAGTCCATTTAAAAGGCAAAGGCAAGGGCAAAGGCAAAGGCAAAGGCAAAGACAAGAAAAGGTTGGGTTCAGAAGAGAAGTGGTGAAATTGGGCAGTACAGCACAGCACAGCACAGAAAGGCACCTGAAGAACACCAACAGTGTTGCATTCAAGATAAGTCAAACGCTGAGAATCCTTCCAACTTTTCTTCCCTTCTCACCATTCTTAGTGATACCCAATTCAAGAAAGTTGAGGAATACTCAAAACTTGGTTCTTATCACAATACTCTTTCAACAACCTCTTAAAATATTAAAAGTGGAAGCTTTTTAAGACAACCCCATTGCTTGCTTTGCTTTGCTTGTCTGTTTGTCAGTGTGGATGCCCAATAACTCTTAACTTTATATAATTAATTATGTACTTGGGAAAGCTTAATCAAACCTCCTCTCCCCTCACTTCCATGTATTATAATATATTTACTCTTTCTTAACCTTAATTAACTACATAATTAAGCAAAGATTATGGAGATTATCAACAATATCCTTACTAACTTATTAAATATGAACCCAAAAAGATGGAGTGTGTTGAACCCATTGGTTTGTGATTGTTGGGTGTGAGAAGCAAATTGGGAGTAGGGGTTTTGAATTTGATGATGAGATTGGTGTGTTGTGGTCATGATTGTGTTGAATGATTATTAAAACTAATGTTCTTCAAAACCTCTAATCATATCACATTTAAACTAATCTCACTTCCATTACTATTAATTCAATGCGTGAATTATGCAAAAAGCTTTTTTATTTATTTATTTATTATTATTTAAACAAAATTAAAAAAAAATTATAGAAATTAATTGGGATGTTTATATGATCTNTTTTATTTATTTATTTATTATTATTTAAACAAAATAAAAAAAAATTATAGAAATTAATTGGGATGTTTATATGATCTAAAATACTTAATTTTGAATTTTTAGAAAATATATATTTTATTAATATTTGAATACACCAAAAAGGAAATGCCCACTAGCAAATTCTGTCTCAAATAAAATATAAATATAGAAAATAATAATTAAAAAATAATAATTAAAATTAGGAAATTTTGAGGATGAACCTTCCTCCAAGTGGATCGGCTTTATATTAGTTTATGTAAAGTTGGAATATGGTTTTGCCTAATGCTCTTCTATCATATGCCCTTACCTCTTTAATTATTCCCTTAATTTTCCCTTTCAAGTTTATATATATATATATATATATATTTGTATTCTACCTTTTTATCCAACTACCTAATAATTAATTAAACACTAGCGGTTGACTAATCGTTCGTAGACCCTTGATTCTTAAGATCCTTACAACAAGCATTGCTACATAATCAAATCATTTGACAATGTGGTCTAATGAAAGTGTGCTTGTTCTCTTGGTCTCGACTTGAGTTTAGAGAAAGGAACTAAGTTGTGGTGTGGAGATATGTTATGTAGATGACATTTATGGTGTTCGAGTTGCACAAGGGTCTTGACATGCTTCCCTTGAAAGAAGCATAATCATAACGTTGACTATACGTGTGGATAACGAGACCACCTTCACAACCTTCTCCCAAATACTCTATTATACTAATGATGTATGAATGTATTTTCTTTCGGCTTTTTCGTTGTATATAAGTGGACGACTAGTCTCCTACTTAACGAACGAAAAGTGCAACTAAAAATCGTGATTTACTTGTAAACCATTTCATTAAGGAGCAAGTTTTGGACACCGAACTCAGTGTTTACATTTGACGGTCGGCTATGAAGGGATCTGTACAGAAATTGGTTTAGTTTGGTCAAATCAAGTATTCATAATAAACTAAGAAAAGGGCGTCTGGATATTCCTTTGGCAGGCTGCTTATATAGAGATAGAACCGCGACAGATCTTCCTTGGAGACTTTTTCAGTGTCAACCACATCTTCACTGCAAGTTAGCACCCACAAATCCTCTGATTTGATCCTCTTCAAGCTCCCCCGACAAAACGGGCACGACTCCGATCTCGTGTTCCTACAAATCATTCACAAGCAAAGACATTAACGCAGTCGAACCCAGAGCCCGATCATGATGATCTAGGAAGGTTTGTATGTATGTAGTTACCAATTGTGGTAGCATTTGATGCACATTGAATGGCAGCAGTTTGGCAACACCATTTTTGTGGAAGCTTCTAAGCAAATCCCACATTCTTCTTCTCTCTCTACATCACCATTGGAGAGCTTTCCATCTCCTTCGACTCCCACACGCTTCTCTTTAGCGTTATCCAACTCCTTAGCGCTCGCTTGGAGCCGTTGAAGCGATGGCAATATCACAGCTGAAGTAGCACGTTTGTTGGACTCAAAACAAGCTCATATACTCAAACTCATACAATATCAATACCACAATAGACCAAGCCTAATGATATTGAACACAAGGCATAATGTGAGATCCCACGTCGGTTGAAGAGGGGAACGAAACATTTCTTATAAGAATGTGGAAACCTCTTCGTATCAGTCGCGTTTTAAAAACCTTAAAGCAGTCGTGTTTTAAAAATCTGAAAGGAAAGTTCATGCTCCTACAATCATGGATGTGTGTGAAGTGTTAGAGGTGCTAGAACAGGTTTGTGCACGGGATTAGAGAAGTGTTTGGGAAACAAAACTCCAAAACAGAGTGTTTGAAGGCAAGAAAATGTACCATAAAAATCTTTGAGAGTGGCCTTTCTTCCATGGGCTGATAGGTTGGGTCTTCCATCTGTGTAAACCTGAACAACATCATTTGACAGAACAAACTAAGACACATAAACATGAAAAACAAAGCCACATTAAACAAGTGAAGAAAGGAGAGACGCGCCTTGTAAACAAGTATGTGGAAGAAATTTAGGTATCTGGGAAGAACACATGTGCAAGAACAATCCACCCATTGCATCAAAAACAGAAACAGTGGAGCTAATTGACTGTAAACCAATTTCATTTGGAGATATGAACCATGTTTGGCTCTTGGAATTGCAACAGCCCTGCAAACCCACCATAATTTCCCACCATAATTTCATCAAAACCACTAAACCGATGGAAATTTGTATGAACTGGGAAGATACAAATGAAAAAAGTGACAAGGGAAAAGGGATACTCACAGAGCATTGGCGCGATTTACATCTTCTTCGAGGACTTTCAGAGAATCCTTACAAGAAGACCTCGATAGCCGATAATACATAATCCCACAACTTCGAAACCCCCAAAAATAATATACCCACCAAATTATTTTCTTCAAGAACGTGTTTACTTACAGAACACCCAGAAGAGAAATTTGGTGGTAATTGATTAGTAGAAGAAGAAGAAGAAGAAGAAGAAGAAGAAGAAGAAGAAGAAGAAGAAGAAGACGAAGAAGAAGAAGAAGAGTGTCGTTTCACTCCTCCGGCGATTACCGATAAGGAAGGGACAGCGGCGTCTGAGAAAGCGATGCTTTCTTCCTCCTTTTCCCAATTTATGTGTAAAATGTCAAAATTGTTGTTTATGTTTCCACTACCCAATTCAACACGAGCAGTTGGTTTCCCCTTTTTCAAAATTACTCCAAAAACCATCATTTTCATTAATTATGTTTCCTTCCTGAATTAAACTCTCATTAATCACAAATTAAGTCTGTTTTAGTAATAATTCAATTCAAACTATACACACTAGCTTGTCTCATCTCACCTTTTTAATAAAAAACTCTTTGGGTCCCATTCCAAGTTTACTTTTCTTCTTTTAAATAACTAAACCATCAAATATTGAAGAATTGAAGTACGGAGAGGAGGAGGCGCCGGTGGGATTTTGTTTAACCAATTGGTTGGGCAGTGGAAAAGCTTTAATTTTGAGGGAGTTTGCTCATCTACTTCACCGACCCATCATCCGTTTTCATAAATCAAACTCTCTAAACCCTTTAAAACCCAAGTTTCTACGCCCAAAATCTTCCCCATTCAAACATGGAGGAGCTTCATTGCATTGAGCACCTTAAATCCCAGCCCTTCTGGGTTTGCTTCCTCTTCGCATTGGGTTCTCTCTCCGCTCTCAAACTCTCGGTAATCCTTCTGAAATGGATCTATGTCAATTTCCTCCGACCCCCAAAGAACCTCAAGAGATACGGCTCCTGGGCGCTCGTCACAGGACCCACTGATGGAATCGGCAAGGGTTTTGCCTTTCAATTGGCTCGCAAAGGCCTCAATCTGATTTTGGTGGGTCGGAACCCTGAGAAACTCAAGGACGTTTCCGATTCAATCCTCGCTAAATACGGCAGCATCCAAGTAAAGAACGTCGTCGTTGATTTCTCCGGCGATGTTTCAGAAGGGATTAAGAGGATGAGTGAAGCTATTGAAGGGTTGGATGTTGGTGTTTTGATAAACAACGTGGGGGTTTCGTATCCGTACGGGAGGTTTTTTCACGAGGTGGATGAGGAGCTTCTGAAGAACTTAATCAAGGTCAATGTGGAAGGCACCACGAAGGTGACTCAAGCTGTTTTGCCTGTAATGTTGAAGAGGAAGAGAGGCGCCATAGTTAATATTGGTTCTGGTGCTGCCATTGTCATTCCTTCAGATCCCTTATATGCTGTCTATGCCGCCACCAAAGCGTAAGACTCCTCCATGAAGCTATGTATAATTCCTTTACAATATGTTGGCTGTTGCTGGAAGATCTGAGTATTGCAATTTCAGGTACATTGATCAATTTTCAAGGTGTTTATATGTGGAGTACAAGAAGAGTGGAATAGATGTGCAATGCCAGGTAAAAATTAGTATCCTGCCAACCAGTCTGAAACAATGTTTTTAAAAAAGCACTTTTTGAGCTGTATCTTGTGGTCGATGCAGGTTCCTTTATATGTTGCTACTAAGATGGCATCAATTCGGAGATCGTCCTTCTTCGTTCCCTCGACCGATGGATACGCAGCTGCAGCTCTTCGGTGGATCGGGTATGAGCCTCGCTGCACACCATATTGGCCTCATCAACTTCTCTGGGGTTTGGCGTACTCGTTGCCGGAGTCTGTTGTCGATGGTTGGTGCCTGAAGTTTTGCCTTGGCATCAGAAAGAGAGGACAACTCAAAGACTCCATGAAGAAAGAGTAGGAAGACGCTTAGTTCTAATTTGTGGAGAACAAAGAACCTTTCCCCTTTCCCCTTCCCCCTTCCCCCTAGTGTCAGTTGAAATTTGGACTAGAAGCATGCTAGATTTGAATGTCTCGAGTTTTTTTCTTCTTTGATGACCTTTCAGTATATTTCTAAAATATATTCTTCCTGTGAAAGGAAAAAAGAACAAAGATAATGGATGTGCTCCATTTGATTCTTCTTATCCAGGAAATTTGCTTTAAATAGTGTTTGAAGAAATATATATCCATTTTAAAACTAAGAAGCAAAGTTTTAAAGACTCGATGAATCACTTATAAAATGCCCGGCTCGGCTGCTACGTCAAGCCTTCCCACCCCATTCTGGTAGGAAGGACGGGGGAGGAAACCGCGGTTAGCTTTATAAGGCCAACCAGATTAGTTAACTTATCATCCTACAAGAAACGTCACTAGGTAGTCTAATGTTGTTCTACACTAATATCAAACAGGAAGCCATATGAATCTGGCATTACTTTTCACCAAGGACTGGAGTTTTCTACTTCATCAGGTAATGTCTGTTGAATTTTATCCAGTCAAATTACTACCATCGACAGAACAGCAATCTTATTTGTGAGTTTGATAGGTATAAACAGACGGTAAAAACTGTATAATGCTGGACAAACATGCAAATCCAAAGGCATTATTATATGTGCAGGCCGCCAAACATCTAGAATAACATACTGCTCGATAATCTGTGTAAGGCATGACCGGCTACATGAAGGATTTAAGAACAGCACGCATGAAAAGTAAAAGAATTTGCATAATGAACTATGGTTATTGGACAGAAAAGAACCCCACAAGATATTATCATATAGCAGGTGACAAATCAACGATCCATGGATATTTGACCTAGACTATATGCTACTACAGCATACTTCATCACAATCAACAAAGGTCGGGTAAATGGAAGTAAACATCTCTTACTCTCACTAAACTGATGCTGTTCCAGTGGGTAATTTATGAGAAACAAGCACGGCTTCATTACTTGCAGCTTTCTTCGCAGCAAGCTCCTCTAGACGTTTCCATGTGACTTCTTGTCTTGCTTTTACCTCATTTTCCTTCAATTCGTCTTCCTGAAACTTGACTAAGCATTCCTTGAGAAGATCAGGATCAAGATCATAAAATATCTTCCGGACATTCAAAGTCAAGCTATGAACAGCCTGATTCCAGTGACTTCTGGCATTCTTTTCCAGAGCTGGAAAGATTATGGGCAGTATGATCTTGCGGTTTTCCTTGATCAAATTTTCAATGTGATCATTATTCCACAAGAATAGCGCCCTTTCTGCTACCTGGGAAAGCAAAAAGTTGCATTAGCGTAGGATTCAAGATTCAAGAACATATGGAAGTTCACACCCCTAGGCAACATCTCTAAATCAAGTACTTCATTCTAGGCTCCACATGCCAAATACCCAGGAGTTGTAATGCCACAAGTCCCCAGAGTGAGATGTTTTTCTAGCGGAAAAGTTTATTGGACTAAGGAAAATAACAAAAATGAGGAAATAGACTATCTTCTCACAGCAGTATTACCTAATTATTCAAACTTCCTGCTTACTAATTACAAGCTTACAAATATAATCCAAGCAATCAATAAAAGCAACTAGTACCTGAAAATGTGGACAGTTTAGACACCGAGCAATCCTGCGAAACAGGGGTACCATGCAGCGCTGAAACTCTGGAAGTTGAGTAGCTTCTAATACTTCTTCCAACTCACTGAGGAACATTACTTCTTTTGAACTATTTGTAACTGGCCAATACTTCAATAAACCTCTTATGACTGTATCAGCAAGCTTGCAATCTTTCTCAACAAATTGTGTGATGCAGTATGATAACTGCTGATGGTACATAGCGAGGCATTTTGGTTTATGCAAAGGAATCAAAGCACGAATAAGGAATAACTTGTGCTCTTCTTTAAGAGGAAGAGCGAACCCATTGATGATACTTCCCAAAATTTCCAAGAGTTCAGCAATCCCATTATGCTTTTCTGTCTCGAAAATAAATCGATAAAATATGTTATTTATGACTTTTCTAATAAAGGGTCGGTGTACCATAAACTTCCCATAGATACGGTGCAGAATAGTTTTTAAGTATTCTCTTTCTCTAGGATCTTCAGAGTCAAACAAATCCAGCAGTTTCAGAATGAATGAATGATCGATGTATCTTTTAGCCAATTTCGCATCCATCTCAGGTGAGGCCACAAATCTGAGAAAGAATTCATAAACAATTTGCAAATGAGGCCATGCAGGATCCATGGAAGGCTCCTCCTCCTCCAAATCAAAACCTTCCACAATTTTGTTCTCACGCGATTGAGGGCTCATTGTTCTAAATAAATTAAGGGATACCATTTTTATAACTTCCTGAATGACAATTTCAGTGAACTTACTATTGACAGAAGTTACATAATCCACAATCTCCAACAAAGTTTGTCTCTTGATCTCCTTCTCTTTAAGGTGCTTTGTTGGGTCACTGAAGTCGAACAAAAAGCAGCATAGATTCAGTTTCTTAACAAACAAATTCTGCTTTTCAGAGTTTGGAACTTCCCTAAACCCGGGCAATGGCTCATACGAAGATGTGGGAATTCCATTCAGTTTTGTATTTGCACCTTTATTAGCCTTGCTACCATGATTTTTCCCAACATCTTGGACAGGGTTCGTAGCTGGAAAAGATGAAACCAAATTTGCTGACTTGCCAGATGCTAAATCATTACTTCTTGAACTGGCAGAAGCATAAGCAGTAGAAGGTGGCGTATGGCCTCCACCATGTTCCCTACTCTCAGCATTCTTCGATGATTTTCGGGGAAGCTTACTAAATATCTGTTTGATCATAATTCATATAAACCTATAAAGTAAAACAAAAAAGTAAAACGCTCTTTTGTTTGGCCTCCAAAAGTTGTTGAGCGCTACTACAATTCTATCAATCCAGAAAGCACTCCATTTTTCCCATGTAAACCGAAGGAAGCAGTAATCATAGCAGGCACTTTACCAGCATAAACGAAATGAACAAAGCAAACCAAAGCCACCCTTTTCGTCTAAACAGTAAGCAGACTCATCCCAGAACCCTGTCCTGAACTCATTTGATTCAACAAAACACCAAGAAGCGTAATCGAACATATAATCTGCTATTCCGGAAAACCTAGTCAGCGTGCTTTGACCCCAGATTTGAATCCAAACACCCAAACGACCAAAAACACTTAATACCAAAGATCTGAAATCCCGTTCCGAAAACGATTCTAAAAAATCCCCAGTCAAAAAAGAGACAGAATTAATCAACAATCAACACATATCCGTCCGAATTCTTCCGCTCAAGTCACTCTTAGGGTTCAATTTGAAATTGAAAACAAAAACACGAAAGCGAAGAGTCAGGATTTGGAATGGCGATGAGAAACAAAAAAAGGCCAAGCGAGAACAGGGGAACAGAGAGCCCCAGAATCCGATTAAAGGAAGGATTTGTGAGGGGGGGAAATGGCTTCCGAAATACTTACAGAGAGAGAGAGAGAGTAGTGGGTCTCTGCTTCGCGTTTTCTCCTCTTTGTGGCTTCCGCTGTTGACTGATATTTCAAATCAACAAATAAACCCCCTTTTTTTTAGTTCCAGTGGTGGATGCCCAATCACAATGGGCCTCTTCCCTAATAAATTCCAATTTGTTGTATATATATATATATATATATATATATATACGTAGATGTTGATTTATAAATTAAAAACCACAACTTTATTGTGATTTATATATATATATTATTTTTTTTTTAATTTGAATTGAACGTTTGACTTATTATAACAGTTGAATTATGCTTACAACGGTAATTAAAAATGATTCATTTTAATTTAAATTAAACCAACCAATTGAAGATATTTTTATTTTTATTTATTTAATAGAAAAAGGGAAATTGTTTTGTCGCCCCAACAATTTTTGCCTCAACATTGAATTAAACAAGAATATACTAAAGAAAAAAAATATATAAAAATAAATTGTCTTCAACTGCCATGAAAGGAATTCCTATGGCTTCATGCCAACGTCATTTCTATTCTCATACTTCAAAATATCTCATTTTAAATTAAATGTGAAATCTACAAAAAAAAATACTTAATGCTTAGGGACCAGTTCGTAAATTCTGAAATAAAAAAATGGGACAATTTAAAAAAAATACTATTTACCTAACATCAAAATATGAAAATAAAGATTTTTTTTTTTAAATTTGAAAACATCCAACAAGTTCTCTCTCCCATTGGTAGGCAGAGGACAGGGGTTAATGGAGTTCACTCGAATTCAACTCGAACGGTAGTAAATGAATTAGGATCGAATTTAGCTTTTCAAAATCAAATAAACACTTTTTAAAATTAATTGCTAATATGGTTTTTGTACGTATATTTTATATTATATTTGAGATTAAGTTTGATTTGGTCAGACTATTTTTATAATATTTTAATGTATTTTCTTAAAGCCTCCTAAATTCTCTTAATATCATCAACTTAAAATTTAGAAACAAAATATTATTATTATTATTATTATTATTATTATTATTATTCTTGTTTTAAATGGAGTTTTTATCGCAACCAACACGCGAAAGTTTGAAGCGAGAAATCCAACTGCAGAGATCCATCGTAATCCAAAACTACAATTTTGAACCGTCCGATCAAACAAATTCAACTCAAAACCCAAACCTCATCAAGTCCAAGGGGCCCACATCACACTGCTAAAGTCAATGCCATCGGTCTGATCAGCATCCAACGGCGATAAGAGCATCGTTGTTGAAATCAAAGCTGCAACGTATTAGATTCCCGCTCCCGCCACAACGCAACCACTGGCATTCAACCAACACGTGTCATTTTCTCTTTGACTCTCTGTTTCAATGCGGACGATTCACCGTTACACTTCGGTTTCTCCCCTCTCTAATTTTTTTATTTATTTAAAATTAAAGCCCTATTTTTACACTTTAATCTACCTACTTCCAAACATATAAATTATATAATTTTAACAAATCTCAAAATTAATCTATATATATTAAATTATTTTCAATATGTGTATTTTATTAGATATTTGTTATATTAAAGAATAATATTAAGAAGAAAAAAAAAAGAGATTTTTGACGCTTTTCACGTTGTAGAGAGGCTTATAATTTAACCTTTTCTTTTGTTTTATCGCACTTTCCTGCACTTTCTCTCTCTGAACTCGATCGGCAGGTTCCTTACCCTCCGCGCTCGCTCGCTCTCTCTCTTGGAGTCGAATTTCCTCTCGAGAAAGATAATCGTTTTTCTCTTTTTCCGTCTAAAATTCCCATCCAGAGAAAATCTTCATTGCCGAGGATTCGATTCCAAGAGATCCATACTTTGTTTCTCGATTACTTCATCTGTTCTTCATAGGGTATCGTTCTTCATCACTTCGTTTTTTTCTTCTCTATGCTCATCACATTCTGAGGTTTTTCATGTCCTACTCTTTCTTCAACCGCTCCGGTTACGTTTGATTGTTTGTTTGTTTTGTTTTTTTTTTTTCTTTCTTCTTTTCGAATCTGCTGGTTTATTTGCCTCTAACTACTTCTGATTGAGGAATTTAGGTGAATATAGAAAAAACGAAAACGATTAATAGTTGAATTAGTTTTGAGTTAATTTCAAAAGCGAAAAAAATTGTCGTTGTTTCTTATTATGTAGATACTTTCGACGCGATTGATCATCGTTCCCCCTCCCCCAATTTTTGATCGAGCTAAGAAAGTTTTTTTTTTTTTTTCGCAAGAAACTCTAAATTTCTGGTGCGTTGTTTTAGTCTGCCATCCATATTAGGGGTTTTCTTGTAATTATTTATCACTTTTCTTTTTGTCTTCCCCTTCTATTTCATTTCCCATGCCTTTCGCCTTTTTTTCGTAGTTTTTTCTTGGAGAATTTTGGGAATTTAGGGTTGTAGATTTAGGTTGGGGTAGGTAGGATCCGTGATGGCTCTTAATTTCTCTTGTCGTCCTATCTTTCCCTTGCACCATTCTGAGGACAATTTAGTTTCTCCAATGAGGATTGCCAATGGTTATATTGTTGATGGCATTCATGAGAACAATGCCGAAAGCTGTGGAAAGCTATGGCATCTTGGCCGGGAGGTGGATGCTTGTTTTGATCGTGGAAAGGATATATGTTCAGATAGTTCACAGGGCCCTGGCACCGAGGACATTCTTGATGTTTTACCTGCTGATCCATTTGGCATGGATATAAGTACCACTTTTACAGCAATTACAGGATGGCTTGAGGACATGGAAGTGGACTATGCTGAGTGTGTCAGCGACAGGGGTGGTGCTGGCGAAGGGAACGCCGAATTATTTGCAGGTCTGAATTTTATTTGGAACAACGCTCTGAAGTTCCAAGCCTTTCCTGAGATTAAAAGAATTGTTCAGAAGCCTAATCCGATGTGTAGCTGTGATGGGTGTCTGGATGGAAAGGAAACTGGCGATGTGACCTGCTGTTGTGATTTTGGATCCATTTGTAGTGTGACTGAAGTATCTTCTGCTAATGACGATCCTCCTACCTATTGTGAGCAGCAGGTTGCAGAATGTCAGGAGCAGAATTGCATCTATTGGGAGGTAGATGGAGGAGCTCCTCATGAAGGCTTAAGCTTTGCTCTTTATTATTTAGGCGTTCAGGATCTCTGCTCTATTGGAAGGGTTTGCCGATCTCTGCATTCAGTCGTACAGGGGGACCCCCTTTTATGGACGAACATTCACATAGATCAACCATTGAACGAAAAGATAAGTAATGACATTCTTTTGCAATTAACTAACAGGGCTCTAGGTAACCTGCAATGCTTGAGTCTGGTGGAATGCCCAAGAATTACAGACGAGGGCCTGAAGTGCGTGCTTGAAAGCAATCCTAGGCTGACAAACGTACGCATAACTTCTTCCATTTTTTTCTCTTTCATAATTAGCTGAATTGTCTCGTTGTTTAACTTGAAATTCCTGTCTTTGCATAATCCATTTACATTCAGATTCACAGTTTATTTTCCTTTATATTGGCACTTGGATATGTTACCTACCTAGCTTGATGTTATGAATCACTGCTAGAAAGCCTTGTACATACTTTTTACTTTCTGTTATTTAGGTTTCTTTTGTGAATTTGAACATTTCCTGAGTTTCCTAATGATGTTATTTCGAAACAGAAGTTTCTTTATTGACACATTGAACTGGAATTACTAATCTAGGTTAGTTAGGGTGTCTTATGCTAAAAGCCACAAAGTTGCTCATGTCAGCATTCGCATTAGTGTTTTTAAAATTGGTACAGGGATATTCTTAGGACATGTCAACAAGATTTATCTTTGACATGCTTTTGATCCTAACACTTGGCAAAAAAAAAAAGTTTCCACCAGGGGCACTATTTTGTGCAAAGTGTGAATATGCAACTTATTTCTTAGCACTACATCATGCTATCATTTACTGACCGAGCATGTTACTAAAATATTTGTCCTTTGCATGTTTATGCAGTTGTCTGTTCCTGGATGTACTAGACTCAGTATTGAAGGAGTTATTAGTAGCTTGAGGGCTTTCAAGTTGACAAGTACCCACGGAGTGAAACGTCTAAGAATTGGTGGAATATATGGGGTGACACAAGAACATTTTAAAGAGTTGAAGTTCTTATTGGGAAGTGACTGCAACCTCATGCAGGAAAGTTCTTATAAGCCACATTTTTATCACAGGGGAAACTTTTATGTGTCTTGTGATGATGAACGCGCTATTGATATTGAAATTTGTCCAAGATGCGAAAACCCGAGGCTTGTCTATGATTGCCCAGCAGATGGTTGTCAGGGAAACGGACTTGCAACTCAGGCATGTAGGGCTTGCACCCTTTGTATACCGCGGTGTGTCCAGTGTGGTCGATGTGTTAATGAGAATGAGTATGTGGAAACATTTACTTTGGAATTGCTTTGCTCAGATTGCTGGAAGCCATTACTGAAGTGTAGAGAGAAACAGGATTGCAGGGATCAATCTGCGCCTGGGGAACAGGAAGATGGCTTTTTTCTACATGGCTAGAAGGGCAACGTGCACTTCATGGGAAAAAAAAAAAAAAAAAAAAAAAAACAANTTCCTTCAGGTTCTCTTTCTGGCAGCTGCCATGTTAATCATATCAAGAGTTGAAGGGGGCGAAGACGAAAAGCCAAAAAAAAATCTATATATATATATATCCAGTGTTGAATGGTACTTATAAGAGAATAAGTAGCAAATCAAATTAGTGAGGCAAGGAATAAGACGAACCGTCTAAGACTTTTTACTATCGCTGTTTGATGTATATATATTGTCGATCAAGCTTGGATGAAGACCTCTGTTTGATGTATATATATTGTCAATCAAGCTTGGATGAAGACCTCTGTGTGGATCTAGGATCTTAATCGTACCATTAATAATGAATGGTGTCTCTATTCTACAAGGATGGACTCTGCCCTGACTAAGCTCAGCTCTGAGGCTATCAGAAAACGGAACACAAGCTGATATCGGTCCAATATCCTGAGTTTCTGGTATCTGCATGGGTACGTGGGAAGTTTGGCGTCTCTGTTATAGTCTTGGTATCTTCATGAATAAAGCTGGCCGTGGATGGAATTTCTTCTTGGCCTAGTACATTCTCAGGTGCTTTACGCTGTTTATCGAAGTTGCTTCGGCACCCTTCCAAGCTGCTCGATAGAACTCATCTCAACATTTTGATTTGATGCACGTATATCCTCCTTTCGTCATCCTGCGGTACTTTTGCTTGTGTTGGACTACCTATGGATCTGGACAGGGGGATGAAATAAACAATAAATGTTAATTGTATATGTGGAAGTTGTGTACTTCCTCTTGGCTAGTTCAGTTCTAGCCTAATTATCACCAAAAATAAACTTTCTCAGGCCTGTTTCTAATTGTTTTGATTATATAATTGAACATCCTTTGGCCTGTTTACAGAAATGCTTAGATGTTAACCAGATTTTGAATGCCATTGTCATCATGAACATCAATGCAGACACCAAAGAGAGGGCGGCTCATACCAATCATAGGCTAAAATTGAATGTGTATTAAATATTACCACCCATGAAATCATGGAACAAATACACATGTTGGGAAATGGAATTCCAAGACAGAAGGAACAATACATCACATTCAAACCAAAAATCATCGGTAAAATTCAACATGCCCAGCTATCTCCCTGCAAAGCAATTTGGCGTCGCTTGCTAACTTTATGCTCTTAGCAATTGCAACTCCAGTCAGCTTGTGTGTGGATGTTGGCTTATATGACTCGACCTCCTTCTCTCTTCCCGATGATGAAGCCTCCCTTGCAGGAACAACATTTTCCCACCAAAATTCCCTTAACATTTCATGAATCAATTCCCAGTAACCACGTTCTCTACAAACGCGGAATATCGTGCTTCCATTTGGTGTCCAGCAATACAAATCCGCCCACTCCCTGTCCATTATCTCCAACTGACCCTGTACCTGTGGCATGTAATAGAAAGGCATGGTCGACCAGGGCAGTCCCTTCTCGGGCTTTCCCTTGTTGTATGGACATTTGACTTCCAGGATCCCACCTCCTTGAAAGCATCCCAATAGGCCGTCGGGGGACGCGCCTAGCCAGTCCAATTGCTGTTCAGAGTGAGTTGCAAATCCTAAAAAGCTCACATCTCGGCCTGTGATGCTTTTATACCGATGGATGGCATTTTCTTCATTGAGCACACCCCACTCCATGGCATACTGCTGTCGTGCTTCTGGTTTTTTAATCTCTGAAGGAAACACTTTCTCATGCCATAGCTCAAAGCGACGGTTTCCTTTCCAGAAGCCTAAGGCTGTGCTGAATGTGCTTGTAGTCAGCTTGTCTCTCCTTAGCGCAAACCATTCTTCTGAACGCTGAGGGGCATCCGATGGGGTGACCTGGGAAGCTACAATCAAAGCTGAGGGTAAACGGATGAGCAGTGGGTTGGTTACGGATTTAGGCGGTGAGATGCTTGTTGAAAAGGTTCTTGAACCATTCCATTGCTTTCGTTTTGAGAACAGCCTTGCATTTGATCTAGGATGTCTGCAGCAGATTCTAGCAATAGAGGTGTTGCTCATTGTTGACAAAAGGGCAGTGTCGATTGAAGAGTTACTTTGATGAGGCGTCCTGCAAAACCCACAGACTGCTAAAGGTTCAGCTAAGAAAATTAGGCTAAACAGGCTTTTGCTGGTGAAGTATAAAAAAAAGTACAAACAATTGTTATAGCCATGGTGTTGACGAGCTTGTTACCTTCTATGAAGAAAAGAATCAATTTCTACTCTTCTTCATAGCAAAGCGACTTGGCATGCAAGAAAACAATCTAAAACAGTGAAAGGAATCTTCTCAACACTTCAAGAAATGACTTACTTCAATTTTGGATGCTATAAGCAACCAAATTTTTACCAAATGCGTGAAGTTCTCCCAAGGACAATGCAGAGTTTATAAATTTCAAATTCACAAATGATAAATCCAAAATATATATTTAGCTCTTTTCAAGAAATGAACTCTTTCTTTCTGTTTCTCTAGCCCTAGAAAACTTTGATTCGAACTTTATGAATGATTTTAGACATAAAATTGGAAGTACGAAGTTGAAGATAACAAGATTAACTTTCAAGAACAGAAAGTTGAAAAAGAAAATGATATCACAAGGGCGCCAACAGTAAGAATGCCAAGCTGAAAAACTTGTTTCTAATCTTCATGAAGTAGAAGATAGAGACAGAGAAAAAGAAGAAAAACTATCTGAAGATTGAAACGCAAACCCAAGCGTAAGCCCGAAACCGAATCAAAATACATACAAGAACAGGCAACGAGTAGCAGATAAGGTGTTTGATAAAGTACCCGAAAGAGAAGTTGAGCTGAATGCATCAACTTGACGAGCCGAAAATGAAGCGACGCGCGGCAATCGATTGAAAGAGGAATCTGCATGAAGAAAACTTCGAGACGCTCCAGATTGAGAAAAGGAGACCGCAGCGAGCTTCATCCTTCAATTAGCAGATTATAGAATAGAGGAGAGAAGCGCCATAGAAATTAAACTTGAAGCTCGAGCTGGTAATTGCGTAGATGGTGGGTTTAGGGTTTCTTCCGCCGGCGCAAATAAATCGAATTGAGGGTTTCTTCCGCCGGTGCAAACCAGGGTCGGGCCCCTTTTCTACACACAATTTTGATTAGAAGTTCTCAACTTTTGGGCCGTCTGCAAATCTCGCTTGGGATATTATTTAGAAGATAAGGTTTCTAATATATATTATTATTTTTCTAAAACAAAAAATAATATAACTTTTGGTCAATGCTTCAATACTGTAATTTATATCTCATTAATTAAATTGCTTTCATTATAAAATTATTTTTATTTTTATTTTTTATATTTCCATTAAGTTTTTATTAACTATTTAATTTAAACGGTCTATTTTAAATCTAAATTTATTAAACAGATCGGTCCAATAACATCATATGCCAAATTGGGTAAGTTAAATTATGGTTCAACATTGTCCAGTTTGAGCCCTCATGGATTTTCACAAAAGGCATCGTACCAATAGGGATAATATTTCTCACTTATAAACTCATGATCTTCACTCACTCTCAATAATCATCCACGTAAAATTAGAAACAACTATCTTTTAAAATTATTTAAATTTATGAGGTCTTAATAAATAATATAAAATATTATTTGTATATTTGTATGATAATATGATAATACTGATTAATGATGTTTGAGTAATATGGATTAAATCAAATTTAGAGAAAATAATAATAATAATAATAAAAGGAAAAAAAGAAATCCAAAATTCCAAAAAAGTCATAAAAATTCATAATTTCTCTATTTCTACTTTTTTTTTATCCGTACGATTATTCCCTGTTTCTCCGGCATCACACGCGACCTTCGCCTCTTTGGCTTTCCCTGTTCACTGGCTTCCAACCCTCAGACTTACGGTCTACGGACCTGCAACGACTCAGTCTGAGCTCACAGTCCCAGAAAGTTAAAGAGAAATGGAAATTCAACCCACTGCTCCTAAATCCTAACCCCCTCCAACTCCCATCTTCCTCGAAATTTGACGGAATCCCCTGATTCAGAGGTATGTACTTGTCTGATAAGCCTCGCCCAATCGATATTTACAAAGAAGAAGGCAGCAGAGATATGATGATCGAGGTGGCTCCTAATGGCGACCATCATATTCAACCTCATCAGCCACAACAGACTCATCAGCAGCACCAAATGATGCTCGGCGATAGCAGTGGTGAGGATCATGAAGTCAAGGCGCCGAAGAAGCGGGCGGAGACTTGGGTTCAGGATGAGACGAGAAGCTTAATTTCACTACGGAGGGGGATGGATGGATTGTTCAATACCTCGAAATCGAACAAGCATTTGTGGGAGCAGATATCGGCTAAGATGAGGGAAAGAGGCTTTGATCGCTCTCCGACTATGTGTACTGATAAGTGGAGGAACTTGCTCAAGGAGTTCAAGAAGGCTAAACACCACGACAGGGGAAGTGGCTCTGCTAAGATGTCGTATTACAAGGAGATTGAAGAAATTCTGAAGGAGAGAAGCAAAAATGCGCAGTACAAGAGCCCTACGCCACCCAAGATTGATTCCTACATACAATTCTCAGACAAAGGTAACTTTCGATTCTTGGCATTGGGAGGGTGAATGGGATGGTGTTATGCGGCGAATCTCAATATTCAGGAAAATTCATCACCCACAAACTTTAGGTCTACTTTCGCTATTTAGCAATACCTTAATGTTACAACTCTCCGCAAACTTATTCCTTTGAACATGCTGTGTTCTGATTTATGAACAATTATAGTACTAGGATATCATCCCTAAAAGGGTTCAGCTGTATATATGAAGATATCTGGATTTGGAAATGATATATCCATCTGAACTGACGTTAGTAGTGTAGAAATTTAAAGTGGTTCTTTATTTTGTTGTTCTTAGTCTTCTCGGGGGGTGGGGAATCATCTTTGTTTTCTGTTTTCTTTCCTTAATCAGGTAAAAAAAAATTGTCTTTAAGTTAGTTAGGTTCGTGAAATATGATGTGCAAATAGTAGGAGCAGTAGGTTTATGATTAGTCTGGTTTTGGGGTTACAAGAGAACTGTGACAAGCATTGTAATTTTATCCCAATGCAGGAATTGAGGATAATGCTCTATCGTTTGGACCTGTCGAAGGTACGATATACTTGTTATTTGCTGTTACTTCAATGTTATTTGTTTTACTATTTTCTTCACATAATATTTGCTAGCACTCATCATTCAACTTTGAGTTTTTTTTGTGTGGCTGATGATAGTTGCTAGCATTCATCATTCAACTTTTACTTTTCTAGAAGGGATAGAGAATGGCAAAGAAAATCACACCAGTGGATTTGCTGTTTAATTGTGGAGGGAGATTCTAGTATGCACCACATATAATTATAAAACTGCCTGTGGAAACTTGAGATTTCTAGTTTGCATTTTTCAAGAGTGACATTATGTAAAAGTTGAATTCTTGGCATATAGGAAGAAAAGGACAGAACTGATAGTACAACGAGGATCATATCAACGGTTGTAGCACGTTCTAAGCTGGTGGATCTCTTGCACAATAGAATCATACCATGATTATAATTCCTATGATTCTGTATAGATATAAACTCATTAGCTGCTTTAGAACATGACTTGATTGAACGAGGCATATGCCATGCAATTAATTTCTTGTGTGCATCTAAAATTGGTTCCCATGTCTAGGGTATAATTTTTCAGTTTATGAAAATATGTTCAGCACATCTCACTTTTGTTGTGCCTGTTGATGAAGCAACCATTTGGGTAATGTCAATTAAGTATTAGTCTCATCACTGTCAATTTTCAGTCCTATTTGGCATATTACATTATCCCTGATATCTGATTGAGACTCCATAATTTTTTTATTTTTTTATTTTTTGAACAGTTCAGTTGTTACAAATAAACCCATAATTTTTTTTTTTTTTGTCTTGTGGGTGAAAATTTTAATTCAATCCTCCTGTGACCAAATTGATGGTTTTAAAATTAGAGAACCATCGAGTTACATCTTCGTTTGAGTTTCTTGAATTTCTTGTTCACCTGGAAGATTGAATTCTGTTCTCCTCTTGGTACAACCACATCATATATCTTGTCTAAATAACCCTGCCCTCAAATTGATTTAGTATGTACTAAAGATTTTTTATCGCAAAAGTTTACTGTTGATGAATAAAGTGTAATCTCTACTGTGAGTTTATTTTCATGTAGTTCATAATTTCCGATTATGAGATTGCAAATAAGCATTTTTAAAAAAATTGTAGTGGCAATTCAATTTCTATACCATGTTCTTAATATAAACAAGAAAAAAAGTTTTCTCCTAAGTTTCCTTGCATGCAGCTGGTGGCAGGCCCTCACTCAATCTTGAAAGACAGCTGGATCACGATGGACATCCCCTTGCCATCACAGCAGCTGATGCAGTTGCTGCAACAGGCATCCCACCTTGGAATTGGAGAGAGGCACCCGGAAATGGTAGTATTGCGGAACCACAACTCAACCATTTTGAATATTATGTTGACATTACTTTCTAGACTATAGCTATACTCCTGTAGGTTTAGGCCCTGAGTTTACGCATTAGCAATCTCGGTATTAAGATTTGGCTTTGCATTTCACTCAAAATAATTCTATATTAAAGCTGCCTTTTTCTTTTAAAATATTCTTTACGATTCCATTCACGATTCAGCTGCTAGAGCCTGTAGTATTTTGGAAACTACAATTTTGAACACATTGTCACAGGTCCCCTTATATGATGATACATAACTTTGTAGTTGGTGGCTATACGCATACCTTAATTATTGTTTGACCCATCATTTGGATTAAACAAGTATGTGGGCAAGAAGATTCACTTCTGAGTGTCAGTCAGAGGGTCTCTTGTAAAAACCAATTCTGCCATTGTTTGAGCTGCATGCTGCTTTTGAACCTTTAATCGTTCCAGTTTCTGTCTATTTACCACCTTCTTGGCAGGTGGGGAAGGTCAGGCATTTGGCGGGAGAGTTATAACAGTCAAGTGGGGAGACTACACAAGAAGAATCGGTGTTGATGGCACCTCAGAAGCCATCAAGGAGGCAATCAAGTCTGCATTTAGGTTGAGAACTAAACGTGCATTTTGGTTAGAGGATGAGGACCAGGTTGTCAGAAGTCTGGACAGGGACATGCCTTTAGGAAACTACACTCTTCACCTTGATGAAGGTACCCCTTCTTGTGTTTGCATTGACTGTTGTGATTCTTGTAAACATTATAGCACTAAGCTGCGGATTTTGGGGAAAGTAATGCATGTAAGAGCAGTTGAACTTCTAATTTCAGGGTTGGCTGTTAAAATCTGCCTCTATGATGAATCTGACCACTTACCAGTACATACTGAAGAGAAAATATTTTACACTGAAGATGAGTACCGAGAATTTTTAGCTCGTCGGGCCTGGACGTGCCTTCGGGAGTTTGATGGGTATAGAAACATCGATAATATGGATGATCTACGTCCTGGTGCATTATACCGCGGTGTAAGTTGAGCAAGTGCACAATTATGCCAATATGTTAAAAGAATCTTGGCTTCAGTGCCCCCTTGATTGTGGGACTTGGTTTTAGTACTCCGTCTTTACTTGTAATCCATACACTAAATCCATCCATGCAAACAACTATGGCGTTTGTGCACAGACTCTGCTTGTGCAATTTTGACAGGTTATCTTCTCCCTGTGTATATAATATGGATTGTTGGCAGTATCTGTACAGAGAATGCATGTTTTAGAGGGTGTCTATGGAATACATATATGTGAAGCGATACCATTACTTTTATTGTTCCTTCAACCAAGCTGAAGATTATTGCTGCCTCACAACTGAACCTATCTTTTGATTATATAACAGCTTATTAGTGGATCATTATGTTTTCAAAGGTCAGTAACAGAATTGTGTTTAGTTTGGATCTGAGAAGAATTTGTCGATGTAAGGCATAATCTGAGGGGTCTTGTTCTTGAGGAACTTTCTAAGGCCATGCTTTGAATACCTCTCACCTTCGAAGTTATCAAGAACTCCTGCAGCTCTCTTCTGTTTGATAACCCTGACATGTTCATTCATTAGATTTCTGAAAAGAAAGCTCCCCTCTTCTTCTCTTGATCAACATTATACACTCATATTTTGTAGAACTTGAAATATTTAGCTGACTTCAGGGTTGGTGGTGCTTATGTTTCTAACAAGCTGCATCCCACAGATGCCAACACCCACACCAACTGCAGCAAAGAGAGGATACACCTGCAAATATACATTCAAGGAAATAAAGATTTGGTTGGTGAAGTCATTTGTTTTCTTTATGGTTTTCTCAGCAGCCAAACAGAAAGCAATGGAAAATGAAAGGGAAAAGAAAGAAACCTCAGGCTTTAACCATCTGTTGGCAGTGGCCATGGCAGCAGTGAGAAGAGAATGTATGTGAAGAATTGTGCAGCGGAGGAAAATGAAGTCCAAATGAGAGTATAACTCAATTGGTTAAAATGTACCTTTTACTAAGAAGTAGTCAAATAGTAGTATAGCTCAATTGGTTACGATATATACTCATACTGAGAGGAAGATATTTAAATCTACTCACTCTATAACTTAACTAATATATACGGGTAGATTTTCTTTCATTTTTTTTTAAAAGCATGTGACAATTTCAGAGTACTCTTTTTCAAAAACCTTCACAAAAGACAGAAAGTCTGGATTTGTTGAAGATTTATGGATCCAATGTCGCAGAACCATGTGCTACATATGTCTCTTTACCTTCTTTTTTTTTTTTTTTTTTAATTTTTAATTAATTAAAATCACATGATGAAGGTAAATCCCTTCTGTTTGTTCATATATGGAATGGGAACAAAAAAGTGTTCAAATTACAGAAATGGTTATACTTTTGGTAATATTCAATAATTTTACTGATTCAAATTTACTTTTTTCCACTTTTTAATTAAAAAGCAATGCAAATAAGGAAAAAAAAAAAAAAAAAGTCAAAATTTAAAATGTGCACTTTTCTTTTTACATCAAAAGAATATTTTTTTAATCTTTTATTGGAAATGGTTCACAGACCTTTGTTGTCTCACCACCATGAAATGCCATAGTAGCGAGTTCTTAGCAATCAGCAAGAACATGGCTGACCCACTCTCCTCCTCCACATGTCTCTGCAGAATTTAAATTAGTGTTCATTCCATTACCATTGCCACCACCAACAAGCTTCAGTTTCAATTCCTTTTTCAGAACATCCATGAATGATTCCCGCAGCCAAAACCCAAACAGAAAAAAAGAACAAAATTGTTTTTAATTTCCAATGATGGTTGGTTTCTGGTAGCTGTCTGTTTGTCATCTTCAACAAAGGCGGTTGAACAGTTGAATCCTCTCTCGTTCTCTCTCTCCCTCTCTCTCGTTCTTTTTGTGCTTAATTTACTGCTCACCGTCACGAGGCAGCGGAATCTTGAAAGGAATTCGAGGCATCCTTATCTCAACTTTTCATTTCCCTCCAAATAAAATCCTCATCATTGTCATTTTCTTGTTAGTTTCGCTGCTGAACTCTCATTTCTCCGCCATTTCTTGAGCTTCTTGGATTCATTCGAAGAGATTTGGCACCATCTTTTTCTCCAATCCCTTTGTTTTACTTGTTATCATAATGGGTCGTCTCTTCTTGCTGTTGGTTTGATTCAAGATTGCGACCAGCTCAGCCTATCTTACTTTTCCCAGAATTCCCTTTTTTGAAAAGGAATCCATATTTGGGTCTTTTTCCTATTCGTTTTCCTCTGAAAATTTCACTTTCTGGTTCTGTTTCTTTATTCGATTTTATCTCAATCATCTGTAGGTGGGTTTTGATCAAAATGCCTCCATTGTTCTTCCCTCTTCGTTGGGAGAGTACAGGCGAGCAATGGTGGTACGCTACGCCGATTGATTGGGCGGCAGCCAATGGGTTTTACGACATTGTTAGAGAGCTTCTCCATTTAGACCCCAATCTTCTCATCAAACTCACATCTCTCCGCCGTATCCGCCGCCTTGAAACGGTGTGGGACGATGAAGCTCAGTTTGAAGATGTGGCGAAAAGCCGCTCTTATGTTGCCAGAAAGCTCCTCCTCGAAGGTGAGCTTAAAGGGGGCAAAAATTCTCTCATTCGTGCTGGCTATGGCGGCTGGCTTCTGTACACAGCTGCTTCAGCTGGGGACATGGATTTTGTAATGGAGCTCCTGGAGAAAGACCCTCTTCTGGTTTTTGGAGAAGGAGAATATGGTGTTACTGATATTCTTTATGCTGCAGCCAGGAGTAAGAACTGTGAGGCTTTTAAGCTTTTGCTGGATTTTGCTCTGTCCTTGAGGTGTTGCCCAAGTCCTGGAGAAGGAACAATGGAGGAATCGAGTGAAAGTGAAATGGAAATGCCTTCAGCTTTCAGATGGGAAATGATGAACAGGGCTATTCATTGTGCTGCTAGAGGAGGGAATTTGGTGATCATGACAGAGCTTATTGGGGACTGCCCTGATGTTCTGATTTACAGGGACGCTCAGGGATCCACCATTCTTCATACAGCTGCTGCAAGAGGACAGATTGAGGTCAGATCTTGGAGTTTTGTGTTCTTCTTGTTCTTGTCTAAAACCATGCTGAGTTTTCTGTGTTTGATTGGATTTCATCGTTTCTCCAGCTGCTATAGATTGTTTTTGATAACTGTGCTTGCAGGTAGTGAAGAATCTGGTGGCTTCCTTTGATGTCATTTCAAGCACTGATGATCAAGGAAACACCTCATTGCATGTGGCCGCATATATGGGTCACTTGGCTGTGGTGGAGTTTTTGATTCATGAATCTCCCTCTTTAACTTCTCTGTCAAACTCCCATGGAGATACTTTTCTTCATCTGGCTGTTGCTGGTTTTAGAACCTCTGGCTTTAGAAGATTAGACCGGCAGATCGAGCTCATGGAGCATCTGATACACGTCGAGTTGATGAACGTAGAAGAGATCATCAACATCAGGAACAACGATGGAAAAACTGCGCTTCACGTGTCGGTAATGGCGAATGTTCAGTGTGATTTGGTGGAGCTGCTTATGTCTGTGCCATCAATAGACTTGAACATTACTGATGAGGATGGCTTGACCCCTCTTGATCTTCTCGAACAACAGCCACGATCACCGTCTTTGGAGATTCTGATCAAACGATTTGTTTCTGCTGGAGGGATCTCGAGTCGTTGTGATAATATGTCATCAAATGCTTTCGTTTCCCATTTGAAAATGCAGGGCATTGGAAGCAGTCCTGGAACTTCTTTCAGAGTTCCAGATGCAGAGATATTCTTGTACACAGGCATCGAAAACGTGTCGGATGCAACTCGTGATCAAGTAGATGAGGACTTCGATTTATGCTCCAATGTCGAATGCGATTCATTTGATTCATCAAACAAGAAGCCAACCTCCGTAAATCATACGACGAAACGGCTGAACTTCCTCTTGGGATGGCCTAAGAGTAAAGAGAAAAAGCCTGCAAGAACAGATTGGATAGATGATTATTGTTCAGAGCTGTGTGATATATCAAGAACTTCACAACCAAACCAAGTTTCACTTAGACGTCAATATTCAGACATTTCGTGCCTTTCACACAACAGAAGAACACATCCAGCCGTGACCATTTCTCCAAGCCCCTCAACCAGGAAAAGGTTTGCTGCTGGACTGATGCACGGCGTTATCCAAGCAACACCGAAGTTAGCAGTTCCAGCCCGATCGCTATCGAGTACCTTGGCGGGGACTCCCATGTCATCTCCAATGTCAACTGGCATTGATGGAGTCTCTTGCTCCAAAAGGAAAGTGTCAAGTACAAAGTCGAGACAAGATTCCTTCAACAGAAAGATGTTGATGAACCAGTACTTCTGTTTCGGCGCGCAAGGTATCGCTGTCGAAGATCCGATCAGCTGCAAGAGGGAAAGCCAGAATGACAGTAATGTTGGCTCTCTGGTAGCTTAATGTTAAAACTGAGTGTACATAGAACTTGAATCAATAAGCAAGAACACAAAGGGTAGGTGGGTATTGATTGTATTACAAATTCCCAAAGTGTTTGGCTTATTTCTATCGTTTCATGGGATTGAAATGTAATCAATTTTCACTCACACTTATGGTTCTGCCCAAGAACTTGAAGAACCATATGAGAATGTGATTCAATGGAATCCAATTCCCATCCCAAGGACCACACAATGTCTTTCTTTTTGTTGTACTCTACTTTTGGCGCTAAGTTTGCTGCCTTCTTTCAACTCCAAACCTCAAAGTTCCTTTTTCGCGAATCACAAGTGTGATGTGACTTTTTATACGATGTATCACCAAAAGTTGCATAAATGATTAATTAATTAATTAATTAATTATATAGTTCATAAATTTTAATTCTAAAATTTGTTATAATTTAATCTTTCTCCATGAAAACCTTATTTATCATGTACAAACATATTACCAAATCTTGAGAACCATTTTTACAATAGAATACAAAATTATTACCATTTCTAAAGGATAAAATTATTAACAAAAACTTCATGTATAAAAAGTGTTTATAAACAAGGTTGGTGGCTGAGAATAGAATTGTTGTATTTATTTATACTGAAACTATTTTTCATCATCATCATCATCATATATATATATATATATATATATATATATATATATGAAACTATTCAATTGTCCTTCACGTGAGCAGTGGAACCAAATAATTGATACATAATATTAATAGCTGAAGATAACCTGTCCATAGAATGAAAAAGAAAAAAGAAAAAAGAGGCTGATATTAGCTGGTCGAATTGGAATGGTTGCTGTGGTGACGTGTCGTAAGCAGCTCAAGGATGTTTGTTCGAACACAGATCGAACGATCTAAAAGTCATTATAGAACTATAAGCAAAAATAATACAAATGATAAGGGATCTAGAGAAATTTCTTAGAAATTGAAATTGTAATTATAAATCATAATTGCAACTCGAAAGGCTTCAACAAAATCTGGTGTTAAAAGACAGAAAGTGGCAGAAAGCAACACGTATCGTTTGACAATAAAATCAAAAACCAAATTATATGAGCAAATGACAACTGACCTACATAACCATCCCGCCATCGATGGTGAAAACCTGCAGATCAAACATACATTGATGAAATGAAGAAGGAACTCTCACTTGTAATCGTGCAAGGAAAACGGATATTAAAAGAAAAAGGGAAATGGAACTTTCCGCACCTGTCCTGTAATGTAACTAGCTGCAGGGTTAAGAGCCAAGAATTCAACAAGTCCAGCAACTTCTTCGGGTTGGCCATATCTTGCTGAAACAATGTGGAATCGAGATATTGTTACGATCATCATATATTTTTCCAAAACAACTTATTATGAATCAATGAAATCACAACAATCAATCATATAGGAGTTTCCTGGACTCACCCATGGGGATAGAATCCATAATTTTCTTCTCAATCTCTGGCCCAAGCTTGGCAGTCATGTCGGACGCAATAAACCCAGGAGCAACAGCATTAACCTGGAAGAAAATTTTATTACGATGGTTCACATTGTCCACTAGCCTTCAGCATTATACATAAGAAACCATTCTTATTAAAGAAGTTGAAATTGCAGAGCATACGTTGATGTTTCTGCTTGCATATTCCTTGGCAACGGCCTTTGTCAGACCAATCACTCCTGCCTTTGCGGCACTGTAGTTCGCTTGGCCCGCATTTCCAACAAGGCCAACAACTGATGATATATTGATTATTCTTCCCTGAATAAAAAGTCTCAAAGTGAGTAGGACATTTCCATTTCTCCCTTCTCGTTCGTTTAAGGGAGGGTTGTAATTGGAGAGAAGAAAACATCTGAACTTTGGCTAATGTGCACAATGGCAACTCAAACCTAAAGTGAATTATAGGATCGGGAATATACTTTTTAAAAGAATTTGAGCGTTAACGTTCTATGGAGGCACTCGTAGAATCTGGCGGTAAATATTTACAGATATTCTAATAGGAAAATTTAAAACCATATTGCATCTTAAGTTACAGAAGATTTATGATCTCAGCTGCCTATTTCTAATTTGAAAAATACAAGGGTGGTGAGCTTACCTTCTTCTTTTTCATCATAACTTTGGATGCTGCCTGAGTGCAAAGATAAACACCGGTAAGATTCAGATCAATCACCTCCTGCCATTGAGATGTCTTCATTCTCATCATCAAACCATCGCGAGTGATTCCTGATTACCATGAAAACACTGGGTAAGAGCAGTCAAGTTAAATAGCCAGGATGCTGGAGAATGTTGAAGTTACACACCTGCATTGTTGATCAATATATCAACGGTTCCCCAAGCATCCATCGCCTGTACAAATGACAACCGTGCAAGTGAGTAACAAGCAAATGGCATAGACTAGTTTAGTCGGAAAAGTGAAGTAGCTTACTGTCTTAATCATTGAATCCACATCAGCCTCCTTTGACACATCTCCACCAAAAGTAAGAGCCTGCCCCCCAAAACCCTCAATCTGCGAGCAACAAGACAATTTAATCATCATCTTTTCAAAATGAATCAGCAAGTCAACATCAACACCAGAAGAAATTGAGCGGCAATATTGCAGGTTAGGGAAATAGGACCCAGCACAACATGAATGTCCTAATTTTATTCATTGGCACTTTATTACTTCCAGAATAACATGCTGAAAAAAACCAGGACCATATGCTTCAGAAAGTAGAATGACCTTGTTCAGCAACCTAATTAAACAGAAGGCAGAAGAAACGCCATAAAAAAAATTCAAAAAAGAAAAAAAAAACGTTCAGTCAAATAAGATGAATTAAGTCAGTCATAAAAGAACTGTTTCGTGCTTGGGTAATGAAGACTGAAGGCTCTATGATAGCTGTAGTGAGAAAAGAATTTTAGGGCTCAATTAATTTGGTAGTAAACAAGCATTGGGGCTTAATTAATTTGTTATTAAATAAGCATTTGGACTTAATTAATTTGTTTTTAAATAAGTATTGGGGCCTAATTAGTAAATAGGTGAATTAATTTGTTACTAAAGAGCAGATGAGTTGGTAGGTTGGTTGGAACAATTAGAAAGAATTATACTAGCATAGTGTTATTTAATTGTTTTTTTTTTTTAAAAAGGAAAGTCTCAGAGGGCTACCAACTTTCACCTTTCGCCCTTTTCAAGAGTCAAATTTAGTGTTTCCTATCTGTTGCATATAAAATGGAAAAATTTGTTATCTTCACAAAAATTTGTGGTTTGAACCTTGTTACAGAATCAATAACCAAGCATTCGTAAGAATTGAACGCAAATTGCCAAACCAGTACATATATCAAGCTTTGTATTTGAAACTAAAAGCGTAGTATGCTTAATTCATTGATGCAACCATATTCTCTATCAATCAGTCTAATAACTGTACGGAAATTTCCAAGTCCCTTCTCATCGTCTTTTGAGCATTCTGCTTGATGAACAGCCTCCAGATGTTCGGCTTTACATCATTAGCAGAATGGCCAAAGACAATTCAAGAGATGAAAAGAGATGAAAACTGAAATAGGTGAATTATTTACCTCTTTGGAAACTTCCTCAGCCTCCTTTGACGATCTAGCATAATTAACCAGGACCTACAGAAATTTTGATTGACAGAAAATTCAAAAATTAATAGTTCCAACAGATGAAATGTACAGAAATTGACTGGACGATGATGTCTTCTGAAAACAAATCATAAACAGGAATTCAGCTTATGCTGCAAAAACGAAAAAAACTCCATAAAACAGCTGGATACAATTAGAGAAACCTTTTTCCATATTTCATCTCTAAAACTGAATGCTAGCAGAAAAAATGCATCCACGATGGGAAGAAACATATTTTCAAGTCCGATCTCATGCAACGTTTTTAACCAAAATGAAGTAATAGAGCCTTATACACAAGTAGAAAAGAGATGTACCTTACAACCCGCCTTTCCTAAGCTCAATGCGATAGCTCTTCCGATTCCTCTCGAGGCTCCAGTCACAATAGCCACAGGCGCTTCCACTTGTTGGATTTCCTTAATGCTTGCCTGTTCCGCTGTAGCAACCTGAGCTTTTATTCCTGCGTGTCCATTATAATGATGAGATCCTAATACCAAAGGCATAAGCAAAAGTTTCTAAAACTAACTTCCCGAATAGTAAAGGTGGCCGACTTTAACAACTACCGATAACAATTGACACAAAACCTCGAACAATTATAAACAGGATGATTGAATGCACTCTCTCTCTTGAATCGCTTCTAATCACTAAAGCAAACACGAATACAAATAATTCTCAAAACATTGTAAGCAGTCATACCAGTAGAAGCAAAAGAAGTCTTCGATCTTAACTGGATGCCAAATCGACCTCGAAGCTGATTCGATCCAGCTCCACCGCTAATCGGGAGCCATTGCTGAACAGAACCGGCTCTCCGACCAGCGCCTCCTTCAAATTTACCAAAAATCCCAACCTTACTAAAAGCAAGAGCATTCGAACTGGTAATAGCCGCCATGAAAGCTCCGGGAGGTCTCCGCACACAGAAAATCCCAGAAGCAGAACGAAATCGCAAAATTATAGCCAGAAATGCAAGCAAGCAACAGATTCGATATTTATAAAGATGAAAGAACAAGATAGTGAATATCTCAAGTTATGGCTTTGGGATCGCCGGAGGAAATGTGTACGTGGTCAAGTGGCGATGAAACCAAAGTTAGAGCAGCCAGTGGAGGAACTATGAAAGAAATAGTTGAGGAACAGCTTGAGCTTCGATGGAGGGTAAAAATGTAAATTTCATGGAATATAACTTAATTACCATAATACCACCGTAAGATTAATCGTTCCTCCGAAACGGCGTGGTTGAGAAAACGGTTAAATGGTAATTGCGTCTTTGCGCGCACTTTTTATTTATTTATTTATTATTATTTTTTTAACCCTAATGTTTATGGTTTGGAAAGTGAGAGTTAGCTAACCCACCAAATTTTAATAATACATTTATTAATATTTGAAAATAATTTTAAAACATTTTATATGGTCATATTCAAAATCAATATATAAAAGAAATTAATTAATTTTGAAGGACTAAAAAATATTTTTAAAAAGTAATTTTAATTGCCCTTTTAATATTCCTTATGTTGAGTAACTTATACAATGACTTTTGTAACATTATAAGAAATTAAAGTTTCTGAAGCTGAAATAACGTGTCCCATATAACTGCCTCTTTTGAATTTTAAAAAATAAATTGATCCATATTAAGAATTTATTCGGAGTATTTAGTATATGTATAATCAAATCGGCAAATTGGATCAAATGGACCCACACTTAATTGGGCCTCAGCCCATTTCATTTGGGCTTCAGCCCATCTTTTATGGGCCCAACATGGATCGTCTGGTGTCCAATTTTCTAATGGGTGTTCGTCATTCGAGTTACGAATTTGAATTCTCGATGTTCTAAAATATATTTTAATTCTCTGGGAATGCAATATTTTATGAGTATTGGTTCATCATTTTAAAAATCTTTTCAGGATAATGTTTTTATTACATTCAAGAAAAGAAAAATAATCTTTTTAAACTCGGTATTATTATTTTCAAGAAAATTCTTTCATGGGAGAGGGGATAGATTCGGACCGGTTTGCTGTTTGCAGCCCATGTGAACTGATCAGTGAAAAAAGTCCATCAATTTCCATGCAAATTCATATATTATTCTCTTGGAATTACTTGACAAGTTGCCGCAGATTTGCTTGTTTGTTTCCATTCCCTCCCTCGTTTTTATAATTCCTCTCTATGATAGATCTGCAACTCTCAGCTTTTAATGCGTCAAATTTATAGTTCACCGTGGAATTTAGCTCTTCAAACCAAACCCACCAGCCCCTTTTGATTTGATTATCTCTTCGATGTTGTGAAGTTCATATAATCAGTGCCTTGCAGCTTCTACTTCTACATATCATTACGTTTGTACTGTCTTCCATTAATTTCACTGCGATTCTGAGCTTCTCTGCTATGGAAATAACACATTTCTTTTACTCTTGAGTTAATTTCTTAATGTTCATGGCTCTTTACTGCTTCAGATGGGTCCCTTTATCTTCTTCAGTGACGTAAGTTTCAGCATTCAGACATGGTGAGATTCTACTTCTTGTCGGGTTTTGTTGCTTTCATTTCCTCATTCGTCTTCTGAATGCGAACGAAAAGTTTTCTCTATTCTGTGGGCTCTGGGATATCTCTTTCGGCTACTATTGAAATCTCGATGTCGTTAACTTCTTTGCATTATGTTGTTTTTGTGGATGTTTATGGGATGTAGATCTGTTTTTGGTATGTATTTGAAGTTGTGGTTTAGTTTTTCTGGGTGATCTTTGAAGCTTGCACGCCAAGTGTTTGATAAAATGACTGTGAGAGAGTGAGAGTTTTTTTTTTTTTTTTTTTTTGGACCAAAATGAAGGGGAGGGAGGAGAATGGGTATCACAAAAATGGATCAAAACATGAAAAGGCTATGAGTTTTGAGTTTCAAAGAGGAATTGGAGCTAATGGCAGTTTCCATCGCCGGGTGGCCACAGCTAAATCAACTCCATCGAAGTGGGACGATGCACAGAAATGGATTTTTCGGTTGCCAAAAGGAGGAGAAAAAGAGGAGTCCAAAATCAAGCATAGAAACTCGAATGCTGATGACTTGCGGCTTATAGCTGCTGTGCCACAACAGGAGCATGATTATTTGAGCGGTGGAGATAAAAGGACTGAAGGGCGAGAAGAAAATGGTGGCTTTGCTTCTGCAATGAGCAGTCAAAGTGAAGCAGAAACAAAGATGATGAAATGTGATGAACCCATTTGGAGAATCAATAAGCCATTGGAGAGCTGCAACACGGTGGTTAGGTCTGTGTGCTTGAGGGACATGGGGACAGAGATGACTCCCATAGCGAGTCAGGAGCCCTCGAGGACGGCTACTCCAGTCAGAGCCACCACCCCTGTGCTTCAGAGCCCTATAACTTCTGGATCTTCCACCCCAGCAAGGCCTCACCATGAAATGCCGGCCATTGAAGATCGTCAAGCAGGTTTTGCTTCTACTGCCATGGTGGTGAAAAACCAGAGCTCTGATCAGGCTGTAAAGATGAGCTCTATGGAAACTAGAGCAATGGCTTGGGATGAAGCCGAACGAGCCAAGCATATTGCAAGGTGACCCTTTGTACCCTTTTCATTACTCCTCTAGTTTAGCCCTTGCCCGTCTAGTTCTTAACACACGACCTGATTGATAACTTGGGCTTTCTTTTTGAAGTTCAGCAAATTCGTTGTAAGTTTTGAAAGCAATCTATTTGAGGGACTTTTCGTTCTTTAACACTTGTTAGAGTAGGGCTAGACCCTCTCCTAGAAAATGCATTTTAAAACCATGAAGACGTAACAGGCTAAAGCGGACAATATCAGCTAGTGGTGAGATTGGGCTGTTACATTTGAGGAGCCTACATCGAGGAGCCTAAAATGCTAGATTTAACTTGAACGTTCATGATATGCTGATTGTTTTGCATTTCTAGGTACAAACGTGAAGAAGTGAAGATACAAGCATGGGAAACCAGCGAGAAGAGGAAAGCTGAGTCAAAAATGAGAAAAATTGAGGTACCCACCCAGATTTTTACTTGTTTCTAATTAGAATGTGCAGTTGAGCTTGATTTCAATCTGTCCTCTTATTACAGTCCTCTAGTTTCCCTAAACCTCCTAAAATGTATCTGTGGTTAGCTTTCTTATATGACACATTTCCTTCAAACGTGCAAAAGAGATCAAATGGAAAGATTGGATTAAAGATTTTAAAGGTGCAGCAAGGCTCTCCCATTCTTTTGTCTGGCTCAAATCTGGAAAACTCACCCAATCTTCTCTTTTTTTATGCTTTTTAGCCAGCTCAAGTCGTAACACAGTTGATCTTCGTTCATAACTTATACTAACTGTGAGCTCTATCCCCTCTTTCTCACATCCAATGAAACATCAAAACACCCATAAAAGCTATTGCGAAGCTTTCAAGGTTACATGTAACAGCTCAAGCCCCTCGCGAGCCGATATTATCCTTTTTAGGCTTTCCCTTTCAGGCTTTCCCTCAAGTTTTTTAAAACGCGTCTGCTAAGTAGAGATTTTTAAAAACCGATGTGGGATCTCACAATCTACCCCCATTCCGGTCCCATCGTCCTAGCTGGCACTCGCTTCCTTCTCCAATTGACATGGGATCTCATATTACAAATATGAAACTAAACGTAGTAGATTTAACGACCGAATTGCAGCAGGGTCACTTCCTCGAAGCTCTGAATGTTTCTATATTGAATTCTATGAACAGTTCTGAATGTTTTGTTGAATGTATTGAACAGAAAAAGGCAGAAAAAATGAAAGCTTGTGCGGAAGAACTGCTGGCAGATAAACTAGCAGCCACAAGAAGAATAGCTGAAGAGAAACGTGCAAATGCAGAGGCAAAACTAAATAAGAAATCTGTAAGGACTTCTGAAAAAGCTGATTATATTAGGAGGACTGGCCACTTGCCTTCTTCTTTCTCCTTCAAGCTGCCTTCATTGTGCTGCTGGTAAAATCATTCAATATTTGTTTCCCTTTTCTTCCCTTCACTATCTGTAAAATGCATTTACCTTAGAATTGTTATAAAATATTGAAATTTTGAAGTGAAATATTGTCTGTTCTGGTCTTTAGTTGCTTGTAGTGTCTTATTGTCTCTTTTCAATGGTGTTCCATTGTGGAGCAACTTTTGGAGCATGCCATAAGTTACCAACAAAATTATTATCAAACAAATTAATTGGTTACTATCCATAACCCATGATATTTATTGTTCTTAACACGAGCTCTCTTGATTAAATCAATGTATTGTATGAGGGTTCACAGGTTGGGTTGGGTTAGGTTGCGACTTTTTTAGTCCAACCAAGTCAAGCCCAACAATTGTATTGTATGTGTCCATTATCTAGATGTTTCTAGAATGTTATAGAAAGTTTTTTTTATATACAAATATATATTTTAGGAAAAAATCTAGAAGAGGTAAAATTTAGAAGATTACAAATGTGATTGACATTGTTTAGTGTCACAATCGCGCTCTTACAGGACGTTTTGTAAACGATTGTGCAACACTCACTCTCACCACTAAATGAGTTAGTCAACTCAAAAACGGGGTAGAGAGAGATTTTAGAAAGAGAGTTGAAAGCAAGATTTGAAAGAATCGAAGAAAAAAACATCACGGCTTAAATAACATATAACTCATGATAGGAAGAATTACGACCAGAGGGAATGAAAATAACTCCAAATAACTCCAATCATTGGGATTGATTACTCGCAAACGAATAAAAAAACATGTTGAAATACAGAATTGGCGTCAGCCAGTGAATAATTTTACACGTATGACATTTGAATGTGAAGGGTTCTACAACCAGAACCATTTGGACGGCTACTGAATATTTCTGAAACTTCAGGAGAAAACTAAGGTCTGCCCAAGCACGAAGGTGATGAGTGTGAGTTCAATAAAAAACAAAGTGTTCAACAGAGCTCTATTAACTGTCCACCCGAAAATCGTTATGCCGCCAGGATTCATATGCAAATACATGACTGCACCATGGAGACCAACTTAAAATCGTAAGTAACAGCATTGTAAGTGAAGGTTTTTAAGATACTATTGAGCAAATTGTTGATAGTGTTAAGAAAATGCATAGATGGTTGGTTACTTGATGAATGTCTGAGTTTCTTACCAAATGCTTCTCTTTTATGATAGGAGGACATGTAAGAAGCTAGCTGTGTGGTTGTCGGCATTGTAATAACAATATCCAAGGACTCCAAATCACTTTCGGAGTAAGTGCTAGCCATTGTGCTCAGTCTACTGGTAGCGTCTGCGTTGCCATTTGGATATCGAGGCTGAGATACATCACCTGGACCACAAGTGACAAGAGCATGCCATCGACTAGCTACTGATGCGATTCCTTGGGCTCTGTGGGAAATCTTTGTTGCTCCATGTAAGCAAAGAATGACTCCAACCACTTGAACAATTGCAGCGACCTAAAAGTTAGAGAGTAAAAAACAAGGATAATCAATGTGAGATTCCACATCGGTTGGGGAGGAAAACGAAACATTCTTTATAAGGGTGTAGAAATCTCTCCTTTGCACACTCTTTTAAAAACCCAGAAGGGGAATAAAGAGGACAATATCTGCTAGCAAGGACAAAAACCCAGAGGGAGAATAAAGAGGACAATATTTGCTAGCAAAGACGTTGGGTCCCGAAGAGGGGTGGATTGGAGGGTCCCACATCGATGGGAGAAGGGAACGATTGATAGCAAGGACGTTGGGCACCGAAGGGGGTAGATTGTGAGATCCCACATAGGTTGGGGAGGAGAACGAAACATTTCTTATAAGGGTGTGGATACCTCTCCCTAGCAGACGAATTTTTAAAACCTTAAAGTGAAATCTGAAAGAAAAAGCCTAAAAATGACAATATCTGCTAGTAGTAGGCTTGGGCTGTTACAAATGGTATCAGAGTCAGATACCGGACGATGTGCCAACGAGGAGGCTGAGCCTCGAAGGGGGGTGGACACAAGATGGTGTGCCAGCAAGGACGTTGGGCCCTGAAGGGGGTGGATTGTGAGATCCCACGTCGGTTGGAGTTTATAAAGGTGTGGAAACTTCTCCCTAGCAGACGCACTTTAAAAACCTTGAGGGGAAACCTAAAAGGGAAAACTCAGGACAATATCTATTAGCGGTGGGCTTGGACCGTTACAATCAAGCTTTAAGGGTCAACTCAACGCATTGCTGACAAATCAGCATAAAAACCTTGGATATAATCCCATCTCTAAGTCTGAACTCATAGCTACAAGTATTTGAAAAAGATAGTTGCAGGTAGCAAAATGCTGAAGAACTTACTGCAAAACCACCACCATTTATGAGGGTAATCATTGCACTGTATCTTGTCGTCTGGAATAGAGTCATGAACTGGCTAGCAGTTACAACCAAGAACTGTAGAAGAAGAAAGATTCTGAATCTGTGGCTTATCTTGGACAAATGATAGCGCAGGAAAATATGCTCCTCTATTAAAAACAAAACTTCAGACTCGGTTTGCAGTAGCTTGGCGTACTCATCAAAGTGGATCACTTGCAAATTGCACATCAAATGAAATACAATGGCGGCTGATAAAGAGACCAAGCTCAGGTAAGTCCAAGATATGGTCATAGCCAGTAAGATACCGACAGATAGCCCCCATGATGATACTCCTTCCGCATATAATATTCGAATTACCTCTTGAGTAGCCTTCAGAATGAAACATGGAAGTGCCCAGAAGACGAGCAAACGTATTGATCCCTGTGAAGATAGATAGTCAAACCAAGCACCTTCCCTAGCACATAGTTCAAAGTCACACGACAAAGATATCGTGAAAATTAACTCTTTTGATGCACACACATTAGTGTTGTACGTTGTCATGAACAATAGGTTCATGCATCTCCTATGCATATATTGACATTTATTTAGTAGTTCATAACCCTGTTGATTGATATTCTCATTTTGTTACATGAATCATATACGCATGGATTTTGATACATGAATCATATATGTCTGTATAAAAGATTATTTAGGATGGTTGAGAGTATTGAGTTTGAGTGTTATTTTGTATTTGTTGAATGACATTTTAGAGGGAGTTTGTTGAGAGACTTTGTGGTCCGAGAGCGTGAGATATACATTTTGTAAATACTTTGTTAATTTTTGTCTGTGGGTGTGTGAGTGCGATCGATCGATCTTGGTTCTAATGTTTTTATTTCTCAAAACAGCAGATTGAAGCTGACCTGAATCTTCTTGACATAGTCTTTGCGATACCGAGCCGAAGAGCTGATCTGCCTATCAACAGTGAGGAACCTCTTGATGCCATATTTTCTGAGGTTGTGAGAAAGACAAAGCAGAGACACAGCTGCAAGACAAGCTTGTGAGACCACTGTATTAACCTCAAAATCCTTAATCTGGAACATCTCACAGGCAGCGCAATCAGCGAGTTCCAGCACCACAACAGGCAGAACAACACCGACAAGAACAAAACCAGACCAAGACAGAGCACAGCTCAAAACAGAGGATTGATGGAACCCCAAAAGGCCAAGCAATGTGTCCAGCAGCTCCAGTGTTCTGTCCAAATGTTCTTCTTCCTCATCTCCTCGCCTGGTCGCTTGTGAACTCTGATTCTGTTTTGAATCAAGAAGTGGAAGATGAGCTTGAGAATCTTCAAGCTCAGCCATTGAAGTTGAAGATCAAAGCTCTCTCAACAACACAATTTGGTAATGGGTTTTGAGGGAAAGGGTTCGAACAGAATCAACTAGATTGCTGACGAACATACCGAGGATTGTTTCTGGTGTTGAATTATAGCAGTTGGTTGGAATCAAATTGTTCATCACATGAAGATTATGATAATCAGAACCGTTGAATTAGGAAGGAACAGAAATGGAGATATACCTCTTTGACTAGATTTTGGGCATTCTTGCAGAAGAAAATGATCGATCCATATTCTAAGCTTGGAATCTGCTTTTTTTTGTTTGTTATTTCTCTTTATTCTGAAGGAAAATAAATGTTAACATTGCTTCACATCTCAGCAAAAGAAATTTTAATTACATTCCAAAAATAAATAAATAAATAAATAAAATCCATAATAATTTTTTTTTAATTAAAATACCATATTTAGTTTATGTATTGTTGAGTTTTATTTTATTTTGGACAAATTTAATTATGTATTTTCCACAAATTAATTAATCACATTATATTAATGGCTGCAAATATTTTTAAGATTTAGTATTTACGTGTACCTCTTAACCATCACGAAGCGCAGTTCAATCTCAGCCGTTCGATGTAAATACCATCGTGATCAGGAAATCGCAACCGTAGCTATTGCTTACTACAGATCGCCACTCGGCAGTTTATCTCTGTACCTCTCGGACCTCCCTCTTCTCTTCGATCCTGCAAATCTCCCTCTATCGCCTTCTGAAGCACTTCATGCTATGGTAAGGAATCTGTGTTTCTTCGGCGCCGATTACTAATTTCTCATTTGTTTTCTGTCGCTTTCTTTATTTCGAATTTCGTTTCCGGGTTGTTCTGATTTAGTGTTTGAATTTGAATGTTTCGAAGAGATTTAAATGATGATTTGTTGTTTCGAGTGATTTTGATTTTTCTATTTGTACTGATCGTTCAAAAATTGTCACGGACATAACTATTTGATTAGAAGTTTTTACGTTCTTCTTGTTTTGTTTGTTTGTTTGTTTTTGTTGTTTCCACATTTAAACTGATTATCATTAACTGGTTTACATTACACGTGATTGAATTACCAAAATTATTCACTCAGCGACCTAGTATATTGATATGTACTATTCTTTAGGCACCTGTTCGGGGCATGCTGTATCTTCAACGAACAGTATTGACAAGGAGTTATAATGATAGATGGGTTATAGGGTTGAGAGCATTTAGCAATCAGGGTGCAGCTGCTAGTAGCAGCCCTCAGCCTCCCCCACCTCCTCCACCTCCAGAGAAAACTCATTTTGGTGGCTTGAAGGATGAGGACCGAATCTTTACCAACTTATACGGTTTACATGACCCCTTTCTCAAAGGTGCCATGAAACGTGGTGATTGGTACAGAACTAAAGATTTAGTACTCAAGGGTTCCGATTGGATTGTCAACGAAGTCAAGAAGTCTGGCCTCCGCGGTCGTGGAGGTGCTGGGTTTCCATCTGGACTCAAATGGTCATTCATGCCAAAAGTATCTGATGGTCGCCCTTCCTATCTTGTTGTTAATGCTGATGAAAGTGAACCCGGAACCTGTAAGGACAGGGAAATCATGCGGCACGATCCACACAAACTCTTGGAAGGTTGTCTGATTGCTGGAGTTGGGATGAGGGCTACTGCAGCTTATATATACATCAGAGGTGAGTATGTGAATGAGCGAAGGAACCTTGAAAAGGCCAGAAAAGAGGCTTATGAAGCTGGATTATTGGGCAAGAATGCCTGTGGAACTGGTTATGATTTTGATGTTCACATCCACTTTGGTGCTGGAGCTTACATTTGTGGTGAAGAAACAGCTCTATTGGAAAGCCTTGAAGGGAAACAAGGGAAACCAAGATTGAAGCCTCCTTTCCCTGCTAATGCAGGTTTATATGGATGCCCTACCACAGTTACAAATGTGGAGACCGTGGCTGTTTCTCCTACTATTTTAAGGCGTGGACCAGAATGGTTCGCCAGTTTTGGGAGGAAGAACAACTCTGGTACCAAATTGTTTTGTGTATCGGGACACGTGAATAAGCCTTGCACTGTTGAAGAAGAAATGAGCATTCCACTGAAAGAGTTAATTGAAAGGCACTGTGGAGGGGTTAGAGGTGGATGGGATAACTTGCTTGCAGTAATTCCCGGAGGTTCCTCAGTTCCATTGCTTCCCAAGCATATATGTGATGATGTCCTTATGGATTATGATGCACTAAAGGCTGTCCAGTCTGGATTGGGCACTGCTGCTGCAATTGTTATGGATAAATCGACTGATGTTGTGGATGCTATTGCAAGGCTCTCTTATTTTTACAAGCATGAAAGCTGTGGACAGTGCACTCCCTGCAGAGAAGGTACAGGATGGCTTTGGATGATAATGGAAAGAATGAAAGTTGGAAATGCGAAGCTGGAAGAAATTGACATGCTACAAGAGGTTACCAAGCAGATTGAAGGGCACACCATTTGCGCCCTTGGTGATGCTGCTGCTTGGCCTGTGCAGGGTCTTATAAGGCATTTTAGGCCTGAGCTTGAAAGAAGGATCAGAGAACATGCAGAAAAGGAGTTGATCCAGGCCGCTGCATAGGATTCTCTTTCAGGTTTATTTGAATCTTTCCACCCTACTTTGATTAGCAAACATAAGATGAGCTTGTTTTAGTAGATTTAACTTGGCTCTTGTAGCCCAATAATCAGCATCCCAAAGGTGAAAACTGTCGTCTGATTTTCATTTGCTGATGCAAGTAAACATGTAAGATCTGAATGGATATTTTAATTTAATTGATTATTTTACCTCTTTCCTGAAACGGGTTTGATTTATGAATACTGGAAGAAAAACCACCTATGGGGAGAATGGATGATGTTAGAAGCCACTTAAAATTCCCTAGCCAACTGCAATGAAGAGCGTCCTTCCTATCTCATTTAAGTCAAATTGCAGAACATGATTTTTCTTTTCTTGCTTTTTTGGATAGCAGGCAAGTTCATGATGCAGCTTTTCAAACTTGGAAATTACTGCTGCAGTCGTTACTAATAAATATGTGAGAACCCACACCTATTGGAGAGGAGAACAAAACATTCCTTATAAGGGTGTGGAAGCATTTCTTATAAGAGTGTGGAAACCTTTCCCTAGTAAACGTGTTTTAAAACCGTGAGGCTGACGGCGATACCTAACGGGTCGAAGCGGACAATATCTACTATCGGTGGGCTTGACTGTAACAAAACATTCTTCGTAGTTTTTTTTATATTTACCCATTTTTTTGCCATGATTCTGTGGGTCGATCAAAGGACTCATTAGTGACTCGTGAGCATGAGTTCTCATTAGCTGTTGATCATTGGACGTTCAGGTAAAAAGAAGTGGCCTGGCATTGTGTGGGTCAATCAAAGGACTCATGCAGAAATCAGTGACCCATTGCATTTTTAGTGGTTTTCTTTCTAAGAATTTCATCTATCCAATGTTGTTAGACATTTTCACTTATTCTGGGTGATTCTTCTCTTCAGTTAATGATGCAAAAAAGATTGATTCAATTTTCTGCCCAATTCTGTAACACTCATTAGTAGAAGTGTGAACCTTGTTTTCAAGCATCATGAAAGACTTTTTTTTTTTTTTTTTCCCCATCTTATGAGACAACACTGAACACTTCTTATCCTATGCCATGTAGGGAATTCCAAATTTGATGGGAACTGCAAATAATGAAACTGCCCCAGATAAACGAATGCTTGGTGTGACTCAAGCATCTCGAGGTCATGTCCGTTTGATATTTCAAAAATGACTTATAAGTGTCTCGAAGAAACTCGTTTCTAGTTGTTGAAGCGTCTTCGAGGCTAGAATTTTTATAAATCATCTTTGGTGTATTGTCAATGCCTCTCTTAACACCATTTGATGGTTGATATCAATGTTTTCTTTTTATGTTGTACTCATCTGAACAAAATTTTCGTCTCCCTGTGCAACATCAATAAAGGGGAAAGTTAAGCTTTAAATATAAGTTTCTGAGATTCAACAATGGTGAACTTGCAGGGGATACTGAAGGAGCCATGTTTAGGGCAGTTTGAGATGCTTCTGATAAAAAGTACTGTTAAATGAAGTAGTTCTAGAATTGTTACTTTTTGTCGCGAGCACTCGCACTTGAACACTTGGAAGCTAATATGAATATAAGTCAACTATTGTTAAAATTTGATCTCGACCAAAAATATCTTACATAACATGATAGGGATGTTATAGACGTTAATTGTCATATTGTTCGAAGATTTAAATATTTTATATAAGTTGAAAAAAAGATTAGAACATGTTTTATACTATAGTCCGTCATGAAAAAAAGGGTGTTTAAACATACATAGCAACCAACTTTTATGCTGTTTAGTTCGATCAATTACCCTGAAGTTAAATCAAAGCTTGAAGCTTGAATTCACTATTTTAGAAACTTGAATTTACTATTTTATCAAACACGAATTAATTTATAAATAATAGTCAATATCTTATTACAAATAATTTAAACAAACTCGTAAGAAAAAGAGGTAAATTTAACATTTAAAATTATAATAATAAAATTATAAAAATTAAGTGACCTAAAAAAAAAAAAGAAAAAAAAAAAGAAAAAAAAGAAAAAAAGAGAAGCAAAGTAGGGCAATTTAGCAAATGTATATATAGCGAAGTTATTCTTACAGAAAAGAAGTGGCGCCTAAAACCCTACTTCAGCCGTCCTCTGTTTCCTTTTCGCTGCGGCTCTTCGAAGTCCGAACGCAGCTACCTATTCTTCCCTTCTTCACTCTCTAGAAATCTCTGAACCGACTCTAATTCGACAAAGCAATTCCTCAATCACTTGCTTTCTCGCTGTTTTTATCTGATTTCCCGTACTTTTCGGGTTCATTCTGTTGTGTTTGCAGGGAAGGATATCAAAATCTACCATTTGAGTTTTCTGAACCATCAATCGAGGAGGAAAAGAAAAACCTAGGTTTGTTGTTTGTCTTTTGGAGTATGATTCTGTTTTTCTCTGCTGCCTCTACGATTATGTGTGCGATTAGCTAACAAATCGATTGCGTCTCGGGTATAGGAATCTCGGAATGTTACTAGTTTTACCTGAGAGCTCCGTTCTTCGTAGATAATTTAAGCTGTTTATTATGGTGCTTTTTATTCTTTTTTCTAAGTTTCTATTCCGAAAATTCAATCAGGCTCGCATCTCCTGTTTTATGACAGATTTTGATTTGCTTGAAATTTATCCAACCCAGGGGTCACGAAAACTCATAATTCTAGAGATAAGATTAAAGAGGGTGTTAAAGGTGCGAAAGGGGTAATAAATCTGAATTTTCTGGCGTTAGTATTTTGATCTTGCGTTGTGCACTTTTCATCATGTTGGACATGTCTGTTTCTTCTTGCTGTTTGGCATCTCAGTATTATAATCTTACCTTTAGTGGTTTTTTTGCTCACTAAACCAACTTCAAAGTCAAAATTATCTTCATGATTTCTTATAGTTTCTAGACGGCATGTTTCAGTAATAGTTCTGAAGGCTTTTATCTTTTTACCTATAGCCATATTATTATTTATTATCATTATTATTATTATTTTAATTTATACATTATTTTATTTATTTTTAATACACGAGAACTACTTTTTCAACTTGATGCAAACAAATGCTTGTTTCAGGGTAGAAAATGGTGCAGTACAACTTCAAGAAGATTACCGTGGTGCCTAATGGAAAGGATTTTATTGATATTATTCTCTCTCGTACCCAGAGACAAACGCCCACAGTTGTCCACAAGGGTTATGCCATATCTCGTTTGCGACAGTTTTATATGAGGAAAGTAAAATATACGCAGACGAACTTCCATGAAAAGCTCTCTACCATCATCGATGAATTCCCTCGGCTGGATGATATTCATCCTTTTTATGGCGATCTCCTACACGTTCTGTACAATAAAGATCATTATAAGCTTGCTCTTGGTCAGATTAACACTGCAAGGAACCTCATAAGTAAGATTGCTAAGGACTATGTGAAATTGTTAAAATATGGGGATTCACTCTACCGTTGCAAGTGTCTGAAGGTTGCTGCTCTTGGAAGGATGTGTACTGTGATAAAGAGAATTGGGCCTAGTTTGGCTTACTTAGAGCAGATTAGACAGCACATGGCAAGACTTCCATCAATTGACCCGAATACCAGAACAATTTTGATTTGTGGGTACCCTAATGTTGGTAAGAGCTCATTTATTAACAAGATTACTAGAGCTGACGTTGACGTTCAACCCTATGCTTTTACAACAAAGTCGCTCTTCGTGGGTCACACTGACTATAAGTATTTGAGGTACCAAGTGATTGACACACCAGGAATTTTGGATCGGCCATTTGAAGACCGTAACATTATTGAGATGTGTAGTATTACTGCTTTGGCTCATTTGAGAGCTGCTGTTCTATTTTTCCTTGACATATCGGGGTCCTGTGGTTATACAATTGCTCAGCAGGCAGCTCTCTTTCACAGTATAAAGTCTCTGTTTATGAACAAACCATTGATTATAGTCTGCAACAAAACTGATTTGCAGCCACTGGATGGTATATCAGAGGAAGACAAGAAGTTGGTCCAGGAAATGAAGGCTGAAGCTATGAAAACTGTGATGGGTGAAGGAGATGATTCTGCAAGTGAAGGGGGGGTGTTGCTTACTATGAGCACTTTGACAGAGGAAGGTGTCATTTCTGTCAAGAATGCTGCCTGCGAGAGGTTGTTAAATCAGAGGGTAGAATTGAAGATGAAATCCAAAAGGATAAATGATTGCTTGAATCGGTTTCATGTAGCAATGCCAAAGCCTCGGGACCAGAAAGAAAGACCACCTTGCATACCGGAGGCAGTGTTGGAAGCTAGGGCTAAAGAAGCTGCAGAAAAGCAAGTTAAGAAAACTGAGAAGGATTTGGAAGATGAGAATGGTGGTGCTGGTGTCTATTCTGCAAGTTTGAAGAAGAATTATATATTAGCCAATGATGAATGGAAAGAAGACATCATACCTGAAATTCTAGATGGGCACAATGTTTCTGACTTCATTGATCCTGATATTTTATTTAGACTTGAAGAGTTGGAAAGGGAAGAAGGGCACAGACAAGTAGAGGAACCGGAGGACGATTTTGAGATGGATGGTGCTGAATTGACTCCTGAGGAAAAAGAAGCTTTGGCTGAGATCAGGAGAAAGAAAAGTGTGCTTATTCAACAGCATAGGATCAAAAAGAGCACTGCAGAAAGCCGACCCACTGTACCAAGGAAATTTGATAAAGATCGGAAATACACAACAGGGAGAATGGGGAGACAGCTATCAGTTTTGGGTCTGGATCCAAGTTTGGCAATTAACCGTGCACGTAGTAAGTCACGAGGGCGTAAGAGGGAGAGATCTCCTGACAGGGGAGATACCAACGGCTCTTCTGCCATGGATGTGGATGAAGAAACACCAAATAAGAAGCTGCGTATGAGGTCCAGATCCTTGTCAAGATCTAGGTCTATGTCTCGGCCACCAAGTGAGGTTGTCCCTGGCGATGGTTTCAAGGACTCAGTCCAAAAGGTGAAGGCATTAAAGATCGCCAAGAAATCAGTGAAGAAGAGGAATAAGAACGCTCGTCGTGGTGAGGCAGATAGAGTAATCCCAACATTGAAACCAAAACACTTATATTCAGGAAAGCGTTCTACTGGCAAAACAGACAGGCGTTGATACGTTTGGGTAATTCTTATGCTTTGTGTTTCTTTACTTTGGTTTGCATTTTGTTAGAATCCGAAGACTCTGAATATTGGTCTATTTACGCTTTGGAGCTTGAATTGCTCTTTATTCTGCATTTTCTTTCACTAGTTTAGCATTGTTTTTAAACGTTTAAAATTAATGATTTACAGTGCAATCGAATTTTGTAGTGTTGGATTTTATTTATGGAGAATTGGGGGGATTATGAAGAAGGATGAACAAGATCTTAACGAGTACCAAGTCATATTTTGTCTGTCTACACTTTTTGGAGTTGGAATTGCTTTTATTGTGATCTTTGTCTTATATCATGAATCCTCATGAATCCTAGGAGTTCATCTTATTTGGTAGCCTTAGTTCTTGAGCAATTTTTTGTATTTTCCTTTTTGAAAGAGTCTTTGTGCAATATGGAATGATGGCTTCATTCATTCAAATCTTTGAAAAGCTATGTTCTTTGTATGTGTCCTGTGTCTTACAACAGGTGTGATCTGAGTATTCAAGAGGAAAATAAACGATTATATAGAAATTTTGATTCAAGTTATAGTTTAGTCTCTATAGCTTTAAAATTTAATTTTTTGTTATTATAGTTTGCTAAAATC
>NC_036644.1:258526-303740 GCF_002806865.2 Cucurbita pepo subsp. pepo
TCCAACTTTTTCCTCAAGTCAGCTTCTTCATTCAAAACTTTCAAATACTGTTCGTATCTAATAAGCATATTTGTGACGGACTCCTGGTCTTCAGCAGGGTTGTCATCCACTACATTTTCTTTGATCTCCTCGGTTGTACCCTTTTCTTCAACCAGAACAAATTTAGCATCTTTCAACTTACAAGAACCAACTGTGTCCACAGGCGACGAATTTAGAGACACTGATTCAGATAGCCTCCAGTAATTGAGGTCAAGACTATCTGGAGGCCCATCAGGAGCAGGAACTCCATTCTGTTCACACCAGTTTGCAATCAGGCCCTTAACACAGTAATTTGGCGTCAATGAAAAATGAGAAAGTTTCTGTTGAGTTTTTGGGCAGGTGTTATGCCCATCACTTAACCACTTCTCTATGCAAATCCTTTCATATGTTTGCCCGGAAGCAATTATGACCGGATCATACATAAGCTGCAATGATATAGGACACCTCAACTCATCAGGTGGAAGGGGAATCTGCTCCAATCTGAGATTTGTTGGCTTCATGTTAAAAGTACCAAGCTTTGTTAGCTGCCTTTCAAAGGCTTGTCCATTTCCACCAGGTCCACTATCCTCGAGAGTGCTCTGAACAGTGGGTGAACAAGGTCCAGAACCCTGCGAGTCATTGTCATCAGATACCTCGCTTCTAAATAACTTGGAGTACTTCCTCATGAGATGCAAAAGATATGCAACAATTGATTCCTTCCTCTTGTCCTCTTCAGTGCGAGACCGATCTATTAATTTCTTTAGTGCTCTTCTCTCTGCAAGAGCTGCTCTAGAGGAGTTTATTCCAAGTCTTATAGCAGCTTGGTGAAAAGTCTCAAGCTCATTGTTGTCAACAGTGTTGCTAAATGTTCGTCCTCGTTGGAGCAATACAATAATGTCCTCACCAACTTGCTTCTCCAAAGGGTCTAGGAAAAATTGAGTACTATCCAGTTCCTTCATAATCTCCCGAACCTGACATACAAATGAAAAGGGTGTCAACACAGCACAATATTCAAGCAGTATTTACTAATAAGATTTACCAAAGATTATGGTACCTGATGGCCAATTGACTGTGGAACAATATCTTCAACGCGTTGAAGGCTATCCTGTAGAGCACATTTTACCTTCTTAAACTTCAACAGGACAGAGTCCCCAGTTATAGCCTACAACATGCAAAAAAGATGTTAAGAACCGAAGTAGTAACAGAAAAGCTCCATGACAACTTCATTACCATCGGGTTAAAAATTAGTGCTTCTGTATGACACTAATGGCCCTAAAAACCCCATAGAGCCAGCTACACTGAATAGGAAAAATTTAAGGGATACAATCATTGTACTAACCAAATAAAGTTTGCTGCTCTCTGTACAATGTAGGAGAGTATTTTTGGCTTTTTCGAGTGCCACATGCAACGAGCATAATGCCTGGATACCAGATTTGCTCCGAGGTCGTGCTTCTTCCAATGAAGGGAAAATTGATGACGCTTTACAATATATTGAAGAAAGAGCCTTGCACATTCCTCCATGTAGCTAAAACAAAGGATGAAACTAGATTACTTACCCTGTGCCATATTATCAATATTGATTGAAGCATTAACTTCTAACAAGAGCAAGCCAAAATGATTAACTTGAAAAATCATTCTACAAAATACCGAACTTTTACCCCTTAGTCGTCTGATCAGACTTCTTGAAGGCCAAATTTGTTGTGAACGTAGAAAATGGTGCAAGAAATTTCAGATCATCATGAACCCAACACATACGACAAAATTTACATGTAACTAAATATTCAACCAAAACCAAATCGAACCAGCCAAACCACAGTACAATTACACTCAATTATTCCTGATTCCTTACAAAGTATTTATGAAACTCCACACCACACAAGGTTAACAAAACGATATAGATAATTCGTGAAAACAGAACAGAAGATAAAATCACGCCAGTCAGGATGTAGGAGGGTTCAAGAGTTTAAAGACTTTTGAACACAATACGACTTCAATTTAATCCATTCCACATACCTTGGCATCACGTGCTGCAAATAGACTTTCCTCAACCTCCGTAATATCCATTGTTCAAGCTCACCGTTAAATCCTATGCTAAAAAGTTATGTCATCTGCGTTGCAAGATAATTATAAAACAATTTTTAGAGAAGGCAATGAAATTCTTTACAGCTAACAGACACAAAAGAAAAGAAAAATGATTATAAAAGCAAACCATTATTGCTTTAGCTAACATAATCCTCCTTTACTTTTATTCACAAGCAAATTAGAGAGCCTATGAGTCAACCTAAACCTTATTAATAATTGAAATTGAGACGCCACAAAAGACTACTTATAAGAATTGGTGGCGCGTAAAAATTGTCCTATACTACGGTGCGAGAACGAGATTCACAGAACACTAATCTGAGAATAGACGAAAATAATAAAAAGACACGGGATAAATAGCAACTCAATTATCCATCAAACGACGAATAATTAGGGAAACGCCGACTGATTTAGACATTTTATCAAATACCAAAGGAGACAAAAATTGAGAGACCGCGATAACAGACAATGAACTCTGATTTAAACAAATCTTCCATCAGCTCGAATTGAAGGTTCAAAAACGGAATATACAGAGATAGATACGTATTGCCGAGGAGTACAAGCCTCAGAATCGGAAAAAAAAAAAATGAATATCTACATACAAGAAATTCGAGAAACGACTTCCTGGGAGAAGATCTTGCCAAAACAACAACCATTGCATAAAAGCATTCAAAACAACAAACATGTAGAAATCAAGTCAAATCAAATCAAATCAAATCAAACCTCTGTTACATGAACCAATACACAGCAAGCAAAGCACGATGAAGCTGAAATCTTCGCCAAAATGAACGGAACGAATTCGATAATCGAAAAGAAAAAGAATCGAGAATGGGAGAATCAGGTGGTGGAGAGTAAAGAAAAACAGATTTGAAACAGAGAAAACGTACCAGAAAAAACAGAGCCAACCAAGGAGGCTTCATAAAATTCACAAATTGTCTCAGAAAACAAACAGAATCAGAGGCTACCTATGCTCAGCGCCTTTTCTTTCCATTAATCATCTCCGTCCCCGCGCAAGAACAGATACTCTTTTTTAAATAATATAATAAAAATAAATAAATAAATGTTTAAAATAGGTAAGCAGATTTCTCGGAACGGAGAGGAAAAGACGATTTATGCTTTTTTCTTCCCAATGGGAAGACGGTTGAAAAAGAAAAAACAATCCTTCAAAAAATATAACAATTTATTACGACTATACCTCTATTTTTTAGCCTTTTTTTTCCTTAATCATTTATAAATATATATATATATATATATATATATATATATATATATATATATATATATATATATATATATTACATTAATAACTCAAATTTCATAATCTTATTTCTAACTAATATATGTCAAATATTTTTGAAATCTTTCCCTCAATCTTGAACCAAATCGGAAAAAAATTTAACCTAAGTCAATAATAGTTCGACTTCTTCAAATCATCATATAAATAAATAAATATATTTTTTTTTTAACCAAAAATGTGAAGCAAATGGATATTTAAAAAAAAAATAAAAAAAATAATTGACAAATGTCTGTCAGACCAGGACTTGAATTTATGGGATGGCCTTCTTTTAATTATTTAGAAAGTTGGATTTATGTGCGAAAAAAAAAAAAAAAAAAAAAAATTCTCCACTGTCCCATAAGCTCACTGGCCGACAATTGCCTTGCCGACCATCGAATTTGTCGGTTAGCAGATCTGTAATAAATTAGGCGAATTGACCTATCTGTCCTTTACAACAATTTTCCATTTTAATTCAATAAAATCTCGCTCAAACTCTATTTGATTATTATTGATATCATGGAGGATCATTCCATTTTTATCTAAATATTAAATGTTTTAAATTCCACCAATATATTATTAAACTAAAAAAATTATGAATATCAAATGGCAACTCATATTTTTCTTTCAAAAAAATATATCCTATTATCCTTTATTTTAAAATTTAAACCAAAAAGTTTCTCTAATTATACTTATGTTGATAAACTTTAACTTATGTATAAAAATTGATAAATTAAATAGTGAAATGAAATTGTTTAAATAGTGCTGATTAATTTTTTAAAATGATATAAATATTTGAAACAAAATTGAAGAGGGGTATTATGGTAAAGTTGGTGAGGCAGTGGATTTATATTGGCAACAGGCGTCTCCATGCAGACTACTGTGGGGAATAACAGAACAGCCGCCAGATCTTTGTGTGATTAAAATATTATGGGCTCCCAAATAGCCACGTGGTCATGTCTTTTAACCCGTGATTTCAACCGGCCAAGCCGTTTTCCCCTTCCGTAACTCCCGGTTTGTTATCCAGAACTTCTATTTTTACCCTGCTTCCTCGTTTTTTACTGCGGAAAAAAATTGCTTCATATTCTCCACGTCAGCACCCAAGTTCAATATTGCGGTCAACGATTTGCTTTGACCGTTTCCACATCAGAAATCTGATTTTTTTTGTTTTTTCCAGTTCAGAATCACTTGATTATCTGTAATATTATATTATTTATAAATAAATACAATTCGGCACACCATTTTTTTTAATTTTTTTTTAGAGTTCGAATTCGGCAAACCAACTTTACATTAAATAATAAAAAAGAAAAGGACATGGTTGATGATGCTTAGAAACCTTTTTTCCATTATTTATTTACTTATTTATTAACGACGGTTCGGTGTTTAAGAACACGATCCAACCGCAAATAAAACCGGGGCCCACAAATAAAAAACCAGAACGGATTTTTTAAATTTAAACAAAATACCAATGTTTTGGGGGCACAAAACCCCAAACAAATGGGTCACGTCATCGAGTCAAAAGTCATGTTTTGTGTAAATGACAAGTAATTAAACGCCAAAAACATCTAATTAAACTTGATTAGTCGATTAATTTATTTGGAAATTTCTTAATGATGTCGTGTTCATGATTACGTGGCCTCCCCCAATGGCCTTTTTAATATTATTTTAAATTATTGGGTCCCTATCATGGTCGATTTAGTTTTCAATTAATATTCTCAATAATTAGCCTGCAGCTTTGAATGAATGTTTGGCTGTCCATTTAATCTCAATACTGTTCATTCAAAATATATTGCTAATTGTCACTACTTATTCAATAAATAAGGGTATACTTTTTTACTGCTTCATTAAAAGAAATACAAAAAATATATTTTTTTAATAATCATGTGAAACCAATTGGAATTTTTAAATAAATAAAAATTACTTATTCATTTTTTAAATCTCGTGTTTTTGGTAAATTTCAAATCGATAAAGAATAGATAGATATTTTGCTACGTATTTATTACTTATTGACTAACAAACCTTATCAAATTTGATTTCAGTCTACGCATGTAATGTTAATTTAAAAAGTCGTTAGCGATAAATAATATTATTTTTTGCAATTACCTCGTATTTATTTTATTGGAGGTTATATCTCGTGCTTGACTTTTAGGGCAGCCCCGTAACTGTCTATTGCAATATAAACACCAATGACTTTCGTGGTAGTTTACAATCGGCTGATGCAAGATAAATTAGGGTCAACCTACCTTTAACTACTATTATTAATATAATTATTTATGGATTAAGTTAATTTTTCCAATTTGAATTAAAGGTTAATAATAAAGTCAGAGAGTTTATTATTATTTTAATATTCAAAACAAAAAACAAAGCTCAAATCATATTTGGAGTACTCTCACGATGACTTGTCATGATGATGTGTCTTCCAGCCTAACTAATTTAATAGATCACATTATTAAAACTAACTAACACGTGTTATTATTACATTGGTTAGGACATTTTTGTGTTTCAGACAACCTAATAACGCAACACCTTAGGCTGTTCATGTTTAATTTGATTTAAACTTCGGTAGTTTTGTCTGTTTGGAAAAAGTTTTATTTTTCTTTATAAAGATTTGTATTTTTAACAGAAAGCTATGATTAATTGAATTTATTGGAAATTTATTATTATTATTAATAATAATATTATTATAATCATAATAATTATTATTATGCAACTGCCCAGTCCATTCGAATTAATCGCTAATGTCTAAACATACTAAAATTACAAAAATATCCCTTAGTTTTTGTTTTGAAAAATGATAATTAGTTTTATATATATATATATATATATATATCAATTAATAATATATAGAAATTCTTTTTCATATATATATATAGAGAGAGAGAGAGAGTTAATGGCGGTGGAAGGGCAAAAAGGGGAAAAGTGCGGAACGAGTAAATTTAATTCGCGGCTTGGAGCACGATTTATTAATGAGCTAAAAGTACGGCACCGAGAGGGCATTGCATATTTCAGTTATAAAGTTTTTTTTTTTAATATATATTTTTTGTATTATTATTTTAAAATTGGGTCAATATTGGGCCACAAGCCCCAAGGCCCATTACCATAATCACAGTTAACTGACCAAATAAAAATATGGGCCAAGCCCAAGCCCATTAAGCCCGTTGGTTTCCTGGAGGACAAGAAACTTGTGTTCGACCTTCCTGTAAACATCCTTATTCTTGCGGCATTTTTTGCCTCCATTTCGATCCTTTCCTTGGACGTTGTATATTTTGTTTGTTTTTAGTTCGTGTTTCTGTTCTCCCGTTGCTCAAGATTCTAGCTAAAGGTAAAGTTGAAGTAGTAAGAGTTCGCTCTTTTTTGGTTCTTTCGAGTGCATATGCGGATTTGTGATACATTGCTGATTGGAATCAATTTCGGTCATTAGAATTTTGTTATCGATCTGTTCTTGGTTGAAAATTGCTTGCATTCCGAGGATTTTATGGATCTGTTTTGGTTTCTGATAGAATTTGAGGACGGGGTACTGAGATTTTGATCGCACGATTCTATTTTTGATGCTAAGGAGTTTGAAGTGTCTTTTGATGTCAAATCGGTTAGGACGATTATTTGTTTATCGGACGCGAGTGTTTTGACTATTTTTCCGGGCAGGATGTTCCAAATTTAGTTTTCGTAATTCTGTGAAATAGAACTAGCTCGGTTATCGGCGTAGTTGAGGGTGTTTCTCTGGATTATTTTTTATTTTTTATTTTTTATTTCTTTTTTCTAACTAAAATCTTGTGTGGATAATTTCTCTGTAAGGCGAACCCTGTACTAACTCTTAATTTTTGGTCATTACAGGAGTTGAAACATGAAGCTCGATACCAGTGGTCTTCAAACAAGTGCTCCGCTGTTTGGACCAAAAATGGAGATTTTGGAAGGGTTTTCAGCTGCTCCATCCTTCGAAGTCCCTAATTCCAGTGACGTAATTTGTAAATCATATCTCATACCGCTTTCTGGGCTGCATACTCTTTTGTAGAATTGATTTTTCTGACTTTGATGTTCCCCGTATATCAGTTTGATGGCTTTCAGAAAGAGGCCATTCAGATGGTGAAGCCAGCTAAAGGAACAACAACACTGGCTTTCATTTTTAAGGAAGGAGTCATGGTTGCTGCTGATTCGCGTGCCAGCATGGGAGGCTATATATGTAAGTTTATTTTATTACATGTGTTCTTTAAACAAATTTGAGCCTTAATTTCTAGACTTGTTTTTTGTGGATATCATGAAACTTCAAAGCTCTATCCCAAGTTACTTCATGCACACCTATGTTAGAATTCTCTGTGCAGCTTGATGCATTTGTTCTAGCTTTATGCCATTTGTTCTCCCTCCCCTCACCCTACATTGTATTGTAAGTTCTTGTGTTGTCTTTTGAGAATCGTTCTTCATTCTGAACTTTACATTTGTTTTTAAATTTGTACAGCATCGCAATCTGTGAAAAAGATTATTGAAATCAATCCTTACATGCTTGGCACAATGGCTGGAGGTGCTGCCGATTGCCAGTTTTGGCACAGAAACCTCGGTGTCAAGGTAATTGGCCAATATATAATTAGTTGTAGGATTCTTAATTTTTATTAACAAAGGGTTACCTTGTACCACTATCATTTTAATCTCTTTAACTCTACTTTTAGAGTTTTCCAGTCTCAACGACAACTTGTAAATGAGCAAATTCGATTAATTGTACCTTGCCAAAGTTGACATTTTGGGTTTTTCGCTTGTGGTTAGCTGATCATAATATTTAACATGATATCATTTAGTGCCGCCGTCACGAATTAGCAAACAAGCGCCGGATTTCAGTTGCAGGAGCATCAAAGTTACTGGCAAACATTCTATACTCCTATCGTGGAATGGGTCTTTCTGTTGGGACTATGATTGCTGGATGGGATGAAACAGTAATAAAACTTTTATTCATCTTTATTTTCTTATTTAAGATGAAAATTGTGATGAAATTGTTTCATTTTCGTTTTCTTCTTTTACAATGACCCACAACTTACTTTCTTCTGTGCCTCTGTAAAATTTTTGTAGGGTCCTGGTCTATACTACGTAGACAGTGAGGGAGGGAGGCTAAAAGGAACAAGATTTTCTGTTGGATCTGGTTCACCTTATGCCTACGGTGTCTTGGATAATGGGTAAGTGTGATTCTCCATTATCAGGCTGTCTTTAACATTTTGTCAACTCCTTACCGAATTTTTGGACAAACAATGTAGCTTTTTCAGTGAACCACCACGATTTGGCATGAATTGGCCTAGGAACATTGGAGTACAGTAACAAAAAATAGTAAAAGAAAGTGAAGATAACTCCATGGTGACCACCTACTTAGGTCATTAAACTTGCAGTTTTCTGATATTTAAAAAAACTAAACAAACTGCTGACATTTTGTAAGTAGTATTTTGTTTTAAAATGGAAAAGAAGTGTTTTAAGTTGTAGAAAAATATAACTGGGAGATCCCACATCGGTTGGAGGGGGGAACGAAGCACTCCATACAAGGTGTGGAAATCTCTCTCTAACATACGCATTTTAAAACCTTGAGTGAAAGCCAGAAAGGGAAAGCTCAAAGAGGACAATATTTGCTAGCAGTGGGTTAGAGCTGTTACAAATGGTATCAGAGCCAGGCATCGAGTGGTGTATCAGCGAGGACGCTGGTCTCGAGGGGGTGGATTGTGAGATCCCACATCAGTTGGAGAGGGGAATGAAACATTCAATATAAGGGTGTGAAAACCTCTCTCCCTAACAGACGCCTTTTAAAACCTTGAGGAGGAAGGGAAATAAAACAGAAAAAACTTTGAACTCCCTGATTAAACTAACTAGCGAATGAATTCAACACCCTTTCTCTGCAATATCTCTCCATGTAAAAGGAAACCCAGCGAACACGCCCCCCNCCCCCCCAATTAGAATTAGTTTAGAAGGTACACCTCAGCTTGTAATTATGATTATATTTCTTGATCTTGAATGCACAATTCTTGCCTTCTGTCGAATTAATGCACCCTTTGCAATACCTGATGGTGTTGTTGGTACATTCAATATTCTTTCCTCTTACCTTTTTTCCCCTTCATTATAAAACCATTGTCCATCTTTTCATCTTCGTTGATTTATGTAACTTCTTGAACACTTTGTTGTGTTACCAAGCAGATATCGTTATGACTTGTCTGTTGAAGAAGCTGCCGAACTTGCTAGACGAGCTATTTATCACGCAACTTTCCGAGATGGAGCCAGTGGTGGAGTTGCTAGCGGTATCCTTCTGTCTAAATGTTTCCTCGTGTTTGTAATACTTAAAATTCTCTCTCGTTTCACTCATGATTTGAATGTCATTGATCAGTTTATTATGTGGGACCAAATGGATGGAAAAAGCTTTCTGGCGATGATGTAGGGGAACTTCACTACAACTACTACCCAGTCACGCCAACCACAGTGGATCAGGAAATGGCTGAAAACATTGATTGATAATCAATCCGACACAGACATATAAGCAGGTTAAGACGCTTTCTCCCTGTTCATTTGTGCCAAGGGGGAAGATGATTCTAAAGAGATGCTGTAGGTGTAAACTTTACAGATCCTTAGAAGGTTTGATTCTAGTACTTTAAGGATCTTTCTGTCATGTTATTACAATTATGGCTGCTTGGAGGAGATATTGTGTCTATGTTTCCTAAATTTTTAATCCATTTCTCCATTGGACTACCTTATTACCATGCTTCTTCTTCTTTTCAGGTTAGTCTTATGGGCCATTTTTTCCCCTTAATTATATATTTATTCTTCTTGGAAAATAATCATGGGCTTGTGATGGAAGATGGGCAAGATTGTTAATTTTTACAAGAGAAAAAAATTAAAAATTTTTAACTACTTTATATATATATATAATTTTTTTGAAATTTGAATAAACATTTTCTTTAAAAAAAGAATGTAACTGGTTATAAAAAATAATGAGAAAATAAGCATATTTTTCAAAAACTAAAAATGGAGTGGTAAATATTGCCTTGATTATTACATTACACTTTCTATTTTTATTCATTTTGGTCTCGATATTTCATTAAAAAAAACTATTAAATATATATTCAAGGCTAGGTTTCACCGGGTCAAATTAAATAAAGAATTAATTTTTAATTAGGTTGTTATGAATTGGTAAAATATTAATTCTTAACTTTTTTGTTTTGTTTTGTTTTTTTTTTTTTTTTTTTTTTTTTAAATTTTCAAATATAATTTAACGAATTAAGAATTACATTAAAAATATTTGGAATGACTTTTAAAAAACCCCTCGCACCAAGTATTCATTTGGTAACTGTAAAAAGTATAAAGTTCCTATAAAGCAATGCCCGATTCGCTGGAACTCGTCTGAACTGCGGAATCCTTCGTCATTTCATTGACAACCGGAGGAAAAATCTCACTCAGAACCGCTTGTGCTCGCCGCTGTTCAAACCTTTGGCTGTTGGGAGGTCAACAAGTTCCTTTCCTCCCGTTCATTCGTTTTCCGAAGGACTACGATCTCAGAATCTCTGCGACTTGTATCAGACCCGCTGTTTCTTTTCTTAATAGCAATTTCTGTACTTTCTGTGAGTACTCTGTGATTTGTTTGAATTTGTGTTTTCAATGTTATTGGATTCTCCGTTGAAGATTTAGTTGGATTTAGGCTTTTAGATTAATGGGTTCGAACAAATTGTTTCTTGGATATCGAGAGATTCGGATCTTTGTTGGAGAAAGTTAATGTTTTAACATTGTTACCCATTCCCGATTCGTAAATTGAATTCAAGGTTTACTCCTTCAGCTTTCAATATCTATGAGGAACTACATTTCGTGACAGTTTCTGAACAGAGATTGTTTAGTTTAGCTTTGTGGTGCCCAAAATCTTAATGGAACTTCAAAATGGTGTATGACTTTTGTAAAAATCGAAGAGCCTAATTTATTTACTGTGAAGTTTCCAAATTATGAGGAGAGTTTGTCGTCAATCATGAATGATATGGATGTGTGTATTGAACTTCATTTCAGTCCGTTCCTAACTTATTTTATCCTATTTCTAGGTTGAATTGAATAGTGAAGATTGTTAGCGTGATTAATACCTGGCATTTTGAAAATGGTAAAGGACCCTGGCCTTTGGTGTGTGGACTATGAAAATAGTCATAGCTTGGATAAATAGGAGCTATTAATCGCTGACATGGTCGATGTTTGTTTTTCAGTCGGCTTTGTTCAATTTTCATTCGTTTCTGACAGTAATCCTATTGGGAATTTGTACCTGTACCTATGTGAAGATGCAGTTTCCTGCTATTCTTGAACAGAGAAATGGGTAATTTCTTCATTTATCTTATGCTGTACACTGCATTGAGATAAATATAGATAATCAGGTTTCGAGCATGTTGGCTAATTTTTTGAGTTTTCCCTTCATGTTGCTACTTTCTTTTCCTTCTCCCTATCATAATTGGAATTAATTTGATGCTTGGAGAGACCCCCATTCTTCCTTTACTTCGTAAAGTTGAATTTCCTATACTATATGTTAGGTGTTGATTGATTTCTTATCATGGCGGTGCTATTGATCACCGATATTGATGTTCTTGGTGTGCGAAATCACTACCTATTATGTTCGAAATACGATTACATTATAAATTCCATATCGTTTTTAATCGAGTTGCTCGTCTGACAGGTTCCGTGGCTTCTTTTGGAAAGCAGCAAGAATTGGTAGGTTTCTTGGTTAAATTTGCACAATTGCTCTATTGCATGAATATTTTTCTGGAACAATTTATACATAAACTGTAGAACATCTGAACTCTTTCTTTCTTCTTTTCTCTTTGGTTCTTCCAGCATTCGTCTCTCTTAATGAGACTGAATTTCTGATGTATTGCACCCAAAAAAAAGTATTTAGCTTCTTTATTATTAAAAAAACTCGGTAGCTTTTCGGCCTTTTAGATTTCTCTTGTTCATATTCGAATTTATATACACAATCATGCAACGAGGGACATGGGAGAAAGAAACAAAGTCAGTTACACCTATTTCAATCAGTAGGGCATAGATTTTGTTGTCATTTGCCAAGTATAACAGTCATTATTATCTGACGGGGTGATGTTCTGTTTGTGAATCAGGTGAACGTTTGAGTCCTTGGGTAGCTGTGGGATGCTTCTCAATGGGAGTCTCAATAATATTCTTCTGAGCTATGCCTATATTCCCTGTTTTGTGGTTTATTTAGCATGTGTGTGCCTTACAGTCTTATTTTAGTAAGAGGGTCTTTGAAGTTAGATTTCTGTAGTCACATGGTTGAAAGCTATTTAAATCCATTTATAAACACACGAGCATTCCATTACAAGTTGCTTTGCTTGCTATGCATCCTCCAAAATGCCAAAGAGGAAGATCATTGTTGTGTTACATTTCTCATCAGAAAACAAAAGAGTTTTGTTTTCTTTAGTGCATTATACTTCTACTTAAGACACATATCACTGATGTTCTATCACTTGAGGTAGGCAGCAATCTAGATAGTTGTTGAGTAGAAAATAGAGGGGGATCGAGCCAAAGTTCAAAAATACCAAGTTTCGGCTTGATTTTGAAGACTTAAGCTGTATTTCCATTTGCGTCGAAGCAGCTTCTCACTGCTTCGACTGGTTTTTGCAGCCTCTTTTCTCCAACTTTAGTATGTTCTTCGTCTCGAATCACAGCTCCCTTTCCTTCGTCACATCTCATTTTCATTGCCTATTTCCAACAATCCTTAAATCTCTGGTCTGATGATTGCATAATAGCATGTTGATTACATCGACTCGGCCTTTAAGTAAAGGACTGGAAGTTCAAAGAGCCATTGAAATGGAGTGTTGTTGTAGACATTTTATCTACACCGTTGATCCTAGCAATGCTGGTTTGAATATAGGTAGGGAATTGGAGGTGAAAATGAACCAGAATGGATCTCATGGCTCTTTCACATTATTCTAGTTCATGGTTTGTCTTGGCTATATGGTTCATCCGGAGGAGAGATCGAGCTTTAAGAAATAGAAGTGGGTGTTGTTTCTGTAACGTTATTTGTCATTGTAGTTCTCTTTGCTGGAAAAATCAAGCAGGAATAGTTTTGGCCATTTTTTTCATGGACTGCTGTATAACCTCCCTCCACCACATAGGCGGCAGGTCAGTGCCTAAATAGATTTATGAGTTAAATCTGTGTATACACCTTTGTTTTGGTAAAGGTTATAATACAGTATCCACACACACACACACACAAAACGAACATAGGACTTGATATTTAAGGCTTATTTGAGTAGAGGTAAGAGATTCGAATTTTCGGTCACGAAAAAGTAAATCATTCACCAGATACCATATTTACCTATTATGTACAAATTTCAATCTTTCATGCATCTTCTTAACATGGGATTAGCTTCTAAAAACTCAATTCCCTGCCTTAGGGGTTGGATATCATACCACACATCAATCTTCTCAAACAGATTCTTAATAAAGCCATCACTTTGAAGGTTCTAAGTTCGAACTTCAAAGGCTTGCATAGCCCGCAACCGACCAGAGGATTACCGGGTTCAGCTGACACCTTCGACTTCACTTGACATGATTTGATCAGCAATCTACATTTTCTATGAGTAGCAGCAGCAAGTTGAAGCAATGTAAAGATTGCTTCATGAGTATCTATCTATCTGGATTGCAGACTTGTTTGAAAACAAACATCATCAAAGGATTGATTCTCCACTAAATCATTAAGATAAGAATGATGTTTTAAATGATTGACCAAATCATTCATTGTCAGATAATAGAAATGGAGGATGAATTAGAATCTGCTAACAAACAAGTCAAACTGGATAAAACGTGACAGTCTTTCACTCTAAAATGACACTTCCATTGTCAAACCTTGATGGTCACACTGCACAAGCACAAGCCAGATGGTTTTATGTCTGAGGTCTTCCATTCCGAACCCGGAGCTGCATTTGGATCGTACAACAAAGTACGGTATTCGGGTTCGTTCTTCAACGAGAAGAGCAACAGCTTCCCATCCACTATGCCAAACCGAAATCCAATGCTAGAGCTACCAGTTAATGGAACAGGTACCATCTTCCATGAATTATCCTCTGGATTGAACATAGATAGCTTTCGTTGGTTCTTCCATTCCATACAGAAGAGTTTCTTACCTACTACAGCATGAGCAGTGACCATTACACAACCATTCTTCATCTCGTTCCAACTATGTCTCTTGGGATTGTACACGTCGACGAACCTCGAATTTCCAATGGTGAAGCTTGACCTTCCACCCATGACGTACAGCTTACCGTCAAATCCACATGCAAAACAGCCTGATCGAGGGCGGCGGAGGCTTTCAATTAGAGTCCACTTGTCAGTTTCAGGGTCATACACCTCAGCACTCGATAGATTGTCGCCTTCTATCCCATAGCCTCCAACCACATAGACAATTCCATCAACCGCAGCACAAGCAAAGTCATATCGAGCTACGTTCAAATTGGCTAATTTGCTCCACCTGCATCCATGTTTGAAGAAGTCAGATGACTAACTATAGTGAAAACCCAACTCTTCTGTCCCCGTCGCATGCAGAGAAATTAAAAAGCAATCATAAACAGAAGCTCAATCCACTATAACTACAAATAAAGAAGCGCCTTCTTAACAGTCAACACCACCATAAACATGGAGTGTCTTGAAATTAATAGCAGCGCCATTTCAAGTTCCTTTTTTATATCAAGAAAAATCATTGTATATAATTATAAAAATAAAAAATAATTGAATAATATGAATTAAAAGAAAAAAAATCAAGTCCCTACCAAGATATCTGGAAGCTCCAACCAATAAAAACCTAATGAATCTAAAAATCAGAAGAAGAAAAAAGAGAGAGAGAGAGAGAGAGAGAGAGAGAGTCGGAAGATGATCCAATCAGGCTAAAAAATATGAATAAGGTAAGTAATAAAGGGTAATTAGAAATGAGAATCAGATTTATCAACCAAAACAGGCCTAACTTTAATCATAATGAGTATAAAAGCAACTTCTTGGAATATATGTTTCTAAGGTTAATATGGATAACAGACCTGTTAAGGCAAGAATCATATTGATAAACGTCGGATGATACAGAATCAGTCCCGTCAGCAATCGAATAACCAGCTATGACAAGAAGCTTCCCGCTCAAAACCACCACTTCAAAACCAGCCTTCACTGCCCCAGGCATCGGGGGAAGAATTCGGAATTTGTGTTCTACACAATCAAATACTTCCCAGTGGCACTCCTTCCTTTCAGTATCCATAGTTAAGAAGTACAGCCACTCCTCAACAGCACCAGCTAATTTCCTCTCGGTTATGAAATCCTTGCCTTTTATGAATGACCTCCAATTCTTGCAGACACCAGCCATAGATGGGTGGCTAGAACGTGGAACCAGGGCAAGGCACAGTTTTGCGACATCATCGGGCAAGCCAGGAAAGAGAGACTTGTCAGACTCATAATCAAACTGAGTGGATCTGGTATCGCTTTTCGAATGACTAACTGAATTCTTTTTAACAGTGTTGATGATGCACATGTTTATTTCTGTGAACCTCTTCTTTCCAGAAATGAATCCAGGCATTATACAAATAAAGTAACCAATTAAATCATGTACAACGACGACTGTTTTTCTTCAACAGTATCGCTCAAACAGTCCAATAACTTGATTGAGTTCAATTAAAGAAATTCGTGATATCCTTTACTAATTGGGATTCTGCAAGACCAAGGCATAAAGGAAGTTGCAGAACGGATCACTTGAGCAGCAAATGCAGAGGACTTTCTGTGTCTTGTCCAATCTGATTCAAAGTCCATGCCAGAAAACTCACGCTTATATTTACTAGATATGGCAGTATGAGTGATGCTCTGCAACTTTATAGAGTTCCCTCTTTCTCTATGCATTGCCAAAATACCTACACATCGTGCAGCATAAAGCTTATAACCCAAGTTCTCGTGAAAGTGACAGCCGATGAGCATGTATGCACAGTGTCAGATTTGAAAGAAAAACATACCAGTCAATGCCATAGAACTCGCCAAGTTAGCCCCCCATAACTTCCATTTGAAAATAGAGAGAAACTGAAAGTCTGAAATATGGAAAGTCATAAAGGTTACAGGATTAATATCAAAGGCAAATACAAATCGATTGATTATTACTTAAAGTCCCAGATCACAAGAATTATAAGTTCCAAGCTTAAAATGATATGAAAAGGATATAAAACCAAAACGAGTTCATATCATTTGAGCTTATCTTTCAACAGAGGTAGAAGGAGAAACAAAAAATAATAGAAGATGCACAAACAAGCGACACATGCATGGGCCAAAAAGACTCGTCAAACACCGAGTATTGGGTTTGACACGTTTTCTTATTCAGTATTCGAAGGGTGAGAATGGCGATGCCGAACAAAGTGACAGTAAATATCTCAGCAGCTTCTTCATAATGAAGCAGATAGAAGCCGAGCTTAGCAGAGATATGGAGGGAAATACAAGCAAAGCAGCCAACAGTTGGATCCAACAATCCCCTTCAAGAGGGTACAAGACAAAAGCTCTTCAACCGGATCTGAAATCAATTAATCTTCTACAAAGACACTGAACTCAAAAATTGAATAAAAGTAAACGAATCCCTCAACATTATAGAATCGCGAAAAACAAGATGAACCAGGAAAAGTTAAGCTGATCGTTCTCAAAGACCAACAAAACTTCCATCGCATCAAAATCACAACCATCAGAAACGATATAGATACATGAACACTGAACTCAGAAATTGAGCCGACAATTCAAGACCCTAACAAATCGATGAACAGCAGAATCTAGAGCAAGCAAAACAATGGCAAAGCATAAACAGCCACATAAACACAACAACACAGCATTGCATAGGATTTAACAAGCTGCACAGCTACGAAGTACAAAAACAAGCCACTTCACCCCCCGCCTCCACAAAATTAAAAACAAGAACCACACAAATCCAAACTCCATGGATACAAAGATCCAGTGAAGTAAACTGATCTAAAACAGAAAATAAAAGAAAATACCACCAGATCTGCAGCAAACACAAGCCGGAATCGAAAGCGGAAAAAAACCATAATCAATACAGCAGATTCAAGATGAGAAAGAGAAGATTACCAGAGAGGCGGCAGCAGCAGCAGCAGCAGCAAAGAGGGTTGTTGAGAGATTTGAAACAAAATGAAGAAGATGTGGTTGGTCTCTAGGGTGGGGCTGAGATTGAAGAGGATTTATAGAGAACCAAAAATAGGAATGAAAAAAAAAAGAAAAGGATAAAACTGACAGAACCGGACCACGTCAGAATGAGATTTTCCGCGCAATTGCTCGCCAAGACACGAAGGAGACGATAATTGTCGTCTTTTGTGTTCCCCCGAATTAAGGAATTACCGAAATAAAACAAATTAATTTAATTAATTAATTACCTGTTTCTAATTTTATTATGTTATTTTTAACCTTAATCATGAGATTAATTTAGTAATTTCGGAAACCTCAAACAATTTTTACAACTAACAAAAAATTAAATTAGTAAAACAATATTTTGCAATACAATTTCCAAATAAATATATAATTTTATTAAAATAATGGATAATTCTCATTGTGTCTACCTCATCTTCACCGTATTTAAAATATTTTTATTAATTTTTTTTAATGAATTTGCTATTTCCACTCATTATTCGCAAATTAATGACTTTTTTTTATAGTATTGATAAGTTGGAATATTGTTCAGACAAGTCGTTGAAAATTAATAAAATAAAAACAAGTGAATTTATATGACATATTTTGTTTCTCGTGTAATTTTAGAAAATCTTAAATCAATAATTATCGAAGAAGAAAAACATTAGGTTATAAAATAATTGAAATACCAATTTCAAGAAATTCCCTGAAATGGAAATAGAGGGCCATATATATAATATATAGTTTTATTTCATTCAATAATTGGAGGGTAACATTACAAAATTGCCCCTATCTCAATTTCAACAAATGTCATTCATAATGGGGGAAAAGGTCAAAAAGGAAATGAAGAAAATAAGAGGAGGGACGGCAAGTTGGGCAATAATTACTTAATTAGACAAATAATCACTTTATTTATGGCTTCAACGATTTATACCTCCCAAATTTGACTTTCTTCCTTAAAATATACTAACTTTATCCAAACAACCCTCTTTAATTTATTTTACCTACTAAAAATAAACATGTTAAACGAATACGACAGTAAAATAAACATGTTAGACGAATACGACAGTAAAATAAACATGTTAGACGAATACGACAGTTGTATGATATTGTCCACTTTGAGCGTACCCATTATTATTTAATTATAAACCCATGATCATTTCTTAAATTAGCGATTCCTTTTTTCTTTTGGAGTCATTCACCAATCTATTGGCACGACTATGTATGACTCTGATACCATGTTAGACGAATACGACTCTCCACAATGGTCACAATGGTATGATATTGTCCACTTTGAGTATAAGCTTTCCTGGCTTTGTTTGGGCTTCCCCAAGAAGCATAGTACCAATGGAGAGAATATTATTTGATTATAAACACAAGATCATTCTTTAATTTAAATTGATCGTAATGATCATTCCCTCGATTAGTGTCACCCTCCAACAAAAACAAATTAATTTTTTCTTAAGAAGATATCTTTGGAGATATTAAATTTTAGGTCGAGAGCAAACGTGGCTTAAGCTGGACTATTGATTCGCATGGATTGCGTTGCCATTACCACACAACCACATCGATCGCATTTGAATTCCAAGTGACAGAGACGAGCGATTTTGGTTGACAATGCTCTTTACGAACATTATTCAGAGGAATTACCACAAACAAAACTTGTGGAAGCCATTAGCGCGCTTCTCTTAGAACAACAACAATCAAACTCTACCTGGATTTCACTTTCCATGGTTTGCTGCAATTCCGTGAACCTTGGACCTCGGATTTTCTTCTGCTTTTGGTGAAGAATTACGAGTGGAGGGGAAAAAAGAAGGCGTCGATTTCTGTTCATAATCGGAAGAAGACAGCAGCGACGTCGACGCAAATGGAGGTCAGATTCGATGGCGATCGGCGCTGGTGAGCGTAGTGGTCCTCGTGAGAGGAAGAAGGAGGGACGGTCAAATCAAAATTGGAGGGGGCAGAGTTGAAATTGACGGCGTATGGCGTGGATTGTGGAATGACGAAGGTGGAGGGCCCCGTTCGAGCGGCCAAATTGCAGCGACCGCCATTGATGGAACTCGCTAGGGCTTTTTTTAAGACCCCATTCCTTCGATAGGGACGAGCGCTTCACCTCCATTCCCACTCTTCCACGTCATTGTGGACGTCTTATTTTCCATTATTGGACACGTGGCTTCTATTTTGTTTATACATATTAATATCGTCCATTTTTATTCGTGTTCGTAAAATTATTAAATTATTTTTAAAGTAAAAAAAAAATGAACGAGCTATTTCAAAGTTAATATAAATTAGATGTATTTTTTATAATATAATTTTAAAATATTAAAATTTAAATCTTTAATCTATTTAAATGCCTATCGGCATGATGGACGACAACTGGACGGAGTGATTATTGGACTTGAAAAATCCGAATAAAAGAATAAAGTGATCTTATTGAAGAAAAAAATACAAATTTTTGATATGGACCATCGGAATTGCGTATCGGTAGGTTTCGAACCGACCCAATTGCTTAGTCTATCTTTCTTTTTTTTTTTTTTTTTTTTTTTTTTTTTTTTTTTNTCACTTAAAAAATTAAATAAATAAATTTGACCTTTTAAGGATATGCTTGTGGGGTTTAGATAAGCTATCGATTTGGATCCACCTCAATTCTTTTAATTATAATTTTTTCAAAGCTAAATTCGATTAGGTCATAATTAAATAAATAAAACAAATGTCTCATATTAAAAAATGTCTTAGAGGACAAAACATTTTTAATAATTACGAGATTAAATTAAATTGAGATGATCGAAAATCTAATTTGATTAAATTATATTTAATAGAAATAGATAACGATATTTAAACGGCCAAATTATGTTTAGTGTTAGAATTTTAATTTTTCGAAATTTAAAATATAATTCATCGAAAAATTAAATTCACATATAAGATTAAAAAAAAAGTTAGATATTTATCGTAAGATAACGGGTTTTATTTTTTATTTTCTTTTATAAATATTATATTATAATATATTTAACATGAAGATCACGAGAATTTAAACCTACCATATCTTAAAAGAGGATAGAATAAATACTCAAGATAAAGAATTTTGAAATTTAGTTAAAATATGGAAATTTTGATAAGGGATAAAGATAAGCAGCTGAAAGTTTATCGGGAAGTGTTTGGTTAATGGATTAAGTTTTGGCTTCAAAATCAATCAATGGCTCCGTTATTTACGTATCCAAACACAATTTCAGCGCACGTTTTCATTGTCAAACAAATATTTAATAGATAAGTTTATCAAATTATTAAATTAGTTGACTTCTAAATATCAAAAGTCAAATCAATATTTATACCATACATATTAATCAACTAAATATAAATTATAAAAACTAAAATTTCAATCAACTTATTCTTTTGCATAATAAAATTAAAACATTTTAAAATCTAAAAAACAATGAGGAGAAGGTTATTTAAATTATTTTTTTATGTAATTAATTTTGAATTAAATTGACGTATTCAAGAAGAGGAACACGGGGCGTTCAAAAATGGGTGTGACTCCACGGGTCCCGAGAGGGTACAGTCGTTGTTATTGGAATGGTCAAAAATGCATAAACAGCGATAAGGCCGAACCTTGGACACCTCACTTCAAAGTGGCTTCTCTTTTTTTAAGCAACCCATCACCAACCATACTCACCTTATCTTCTTCCAATTATTTTTATTTAAAATATATATATATATTTTTTTTTTTGGAAGGAAAATAAGACTTAAATTTTTAATAGGTTTGTGAATTAAAAAAAAAATTCGAATAAATAATAAAAAATTCAAAAACTCCTTCTGGGCAAAAACGGGGTTGGGCCTCTATGAGAAAGACTAAAGAGAGCCCATAAATAAATGGGCCTTGCTCATCATTCAAAAGTGTTAAATGGGCTGCGCTTGACCCTGTATGGCCCATTTTAGTCATACGACAAGTAGTTCTGGACGGGAACGACAATTGGCTCCGCTTTGGTATGGAAGGTTCGACCGTCGGATTCTCACTGAAATGCCTTCATCTTCTCCGGTGGAAGATGTAATTGCTCTATATTCAACGATGACGAAGATAAAGATGTCTTGAATATTCATTTTCGAGTTGAGTCTGCGCTTTTCTCGGAGTGAATTCGTTTTAGTTTTGAATTTTGTTCAATCTCAGAAGTCGATATCTGAATTTGGTTACCTTCATGGCGATTGCTTCCATTTCTATTCTCCGCCACCACTCCACCTCTATCGCTGCCATTGCATCAGTCCCGGCCTTCGGAAATATTCTCCGGCGATGCTTCAACGTCCGATGCCTCTCAATCGTTGCCAAACAGCATAACCCTAACAATGTCTCCAATAAACCTCCGCCAAGCAAGAATCTACTCCGAGCTAAACATACTTTCAAGAATTATTCGTCTCTTGCACCGGTTCTCTCTCCCCAAGATATTCCTCCTCTCTCCGAATCTCAAGCCATCGGCACCGTTGCTGCTGCCCAAGCTAATTTCATGCGCGTAATTGTTCAGTCGCTTCCTTCTCAGCTTTCTGACAGTTCGAACAGCGATTCGGAGCGTTCTGGAAGCCTAGAAGGCGATTCTTCGGATTCTTCTCGCCTTGGAATTGAGTTGCTCTGCGTAGTGAAGGCGGTGCTGAAGAAGATAAAGAGGAGAGTGTTAGTCGGGGACAAGGTGGTCGTTGGTTCCATTGATTGGGTGGACCGCAGGGGAATGATCGAGAATGTCTTCCAAAGAAGCTCGGAGATCCTTGATCCTCCGGTAGCCAATGTGGACCATTTACTTGTGCTCTTCTCCATAGATCAGCCGAAGTTAGAGCCGTTTACACTTACAAGGTTTCTAGTGGAAGCAGAGTCTACCGGAATTCCCCTGACGCTGGGTCTCAATAAATTGGAACTCGTCGATGAAGAGGTTAGAGTTTGAATCTTATACTTACTCTAAGCTCTCTGATCATAACTATTTTGGTGGTTTAGGCTATATCTGAAATCTCTAGCATCATCTACCAATACTTTTTCTCATGAATACGATTGATGACAGATTGTTGAACATGAAGGATTTTCTGAACACCTGAAACTCAAATTAATCTCTGAAGGTTTAATATCGTGTGAAAAGAGGATTCAAAGTTCATGTTCTAGTCCTACAATGTAGCTATGGTAATTTAGCAACTTCTGTTCATAATTTGGAAATGTGAAGGTATAAACGAGCGTCAATGAAAGCATGCTCTAGTCCTACTACTTGACGAAAAACAAAGAGAACAAACCTTACAAATCTCTCTTAATTAGTGGAAACAATAGAGAATAGCATGAAAAAAGTGCTTCAATTCTATTATGTGTTTGAAATGAGAAATTTACGTGAATTTGTAGGACCTTGATTAGACTAATAACCTTACAACCTCTCTTACCAACCCCACAAAGTGTCTTAACTCAGGTCCCTCCTAATTACAAGCCACTACCCTAAATGAGTGGCACTAACATCAATTGACTATGTCAAATTACTTAATCAGTAAGTTTTCACTAGCTTTTAACTGTACTGATACCCCACAAGGCTGTTGCTTATTGTCGACCACTGTTATGTTATAACTGTTGCTACTTCGCTCTGTACTATTGTAACAGCCCAAGCTCACAGCTAACATATATTGTCTTCTTTGTGCTTTAGAAACAATGTTTCGTTCTCCTCCCCAACCGATCCGATGTGGGATCTGACAACTATTCTCATGGATGCTTCTTTTTCTTATAATGTCATTCCTTAACTTGTAACATAAACTTCTTGCATTGCTTGACTTATTGCATACTCTCTAGTTTTGGATCCTGCTTGAATCTCTCTAGGAGAGCAGTGATTGTTCGAAGTTTCTTGTAACTATGCATACATGCATTTCCTTTCTTGATGCTGACAGTTATTTGGAATGGCATATTGCAGACAGTAGTTTCTTGGAAGTCCAGACTGCGCAGCTGGGGCTATGACCCCCTTTTTTGCAGTGTTCAAACAAGGATTGGACTTGATTCCCTAGCATATATTTTGAGAGATCAAACTACAGTTATTGTGGGTCCAAGTGGAGTTGGGAAATCAAGTCTCATCAATGCTCTGAGAAGCAATAACCGTGCTGCTGATGCTGTAGAGGGAGATAATTGGTTTGATCCCGTGTGTTCAATCATTCTTCCAATTTTAACTGTGTTGTTTTTGTTGATTAGTGTATTAATTCTGGGGATTTCTTGATCACTCGGCTCATAAGGGTTTGAATATTTTTCTGGTCTGTTCACAGATTCGAGATAGCAAGTGGTTTGAGGATCAGCGTGTTGCAGAAGTTTCGACAAGAAGCGGTAGAGGGAAGCATACTACCCGTCATGTTTCTCTCCTACCGTTGATGGGAGGGGGCTATCTTGCAGATACTCCTGGTTTTAACCAGCCTAGTTTGATGAAAATAACCAAGCAATCACTTGCCCAAGCCTTCCCTGAGGTGTACATCATTACTCAGCAATGTTGACCATCATTACCAATGCTTATAATTCCTGGCATAAATTTCAACTTCTGTGGAATTTCTTGTGTTGAACTAACTTCTTTGTACAGATCCGGAACAAGCTTCTTGCCAGTGAACCTGCTAAATGCTCTTTTAACGATTGCTTACATCTTGGCGAACCGGGTTGTGTTATTAATGGAGATTGGGAGCGATATCAATACTATTTCCAACTTCTTGATGAAATCAGAATTAGGGAAGAATTCCAGTTGAGAACATTTGGAACGAAAAGAGAGGGGGATGTCAGGTATGTTTTACCTTAGAGATTGTGAATAATTACACTAAAATATTGCTTCTTTGATCTGTGCCTGAGAGGGGTAATACATTAAATGGAATTCATTGATCTGCGATGTTATTTCCTTTCAGCATTTATTTATTTAAAACAAATTAGAACGCTAAACATTGAAAAGTAATGTCTGCAAATGTTTTGTAAATGTGCCTTTGATCATTTGGCAATACTGCTGTGACTTTCTAGTAATAAGGAAGTAGGTTCGCAACTTTCTCTAAGCGTGTATCAGTTCGATATTGTAATTACTTTCGAGGATCTCATCTTGTGCTACAAAGATTATTAATCACATTTGATAAAATATTTTGATTGCAGTTTTATATGCATTTATATTCATATAGCATTTGTGATACTACTTCGGATTAGGGGCGTCGTTGTCGAAAGGAACTAATAACTTGTTTATGTGAATGGCCCTAATAGTTCTCCTACTGACCTTATGCCTTTATTGAAATATATTCGAATAACAATATCGAGTGGTTACCTCGAATCCTCTCTGATTCTCATATGAGACGAATCCAAAACTATAGTGATGGAAGAACTTTGCTTTGCAGGATTAAGGTTGGAGATATGGGTGCTCAGCAAGCAGAACCAAGGTTGGAGCTCAAGAAGCATAGGAGACAATCTCGTAAGAGAGTGAACCAGTCGATACTCAACGAGTTAGACGAGTTGGAAGACGAAGATGACGACTCGTTGGAGGAGGATGATCCCATTTTGAGGGCAATGAGGAATGAAAACAAGTAGGAGCAAAGCCATCAGCAGCATCTATAAACCCCCCCAGTGTATATACTTTCCTTTTACTTCTCCGACTCTTACATGCTGAATAAACTTGCGAAGAAAATTGACGATTTCAGAATTCTAATGCTAAATTTCATGTTCTAAACGTTTTTCACATGATTATCAGCTCTATCTAATCGTTTGTAAATTTACTCGCAAGTGGTTATTTATTAACAAAAACATTTTTATTATAACAAAATAATTATATTATACAAGTTGAACCTTAATTCTGTTTTGTCTAATAGATAATTAAATTTCTAGTTTGTTATAAAAAATCTTTAAACTAATTATCTATTATATATAAAATTAATTTTTTTGTCCAACAAAATTCTAACCTTTTGGATTTAGTAAAATATAGAATAGGTCAATAATGAAATGCTACACAAAATTAAATCGAAAAATCTTTAGTTTTTTTTTGTACAATTTATGACAAACTTGATAATTTAAATTGAACTATGCTTAAATCGATAAATCTACCGAGCTCGGCTTTTAGAAGTTGGATTATATTAAGGTCACTGTTATTTATTTGTTAGTTTAGCGGAAGGAGACCAATAGTGGCCACTGACTATGCCATGGGGGTGTCAATCTGTGATCTCATTATGAAAAATTGAATCAAATTACCATAATGTGATAGCAACTTGAACTGGAAGAGGTTCCGAGTATAACATGTCACACAAAACATCTAAATCATAATACCTCCTTCTATATAGTGACTTATAAATTAAACTAACTTCAAAAAAAGAATGGCACTGTAAAACCCACATCAAAATTTGTACTTTTGATTCAAGAAGAAGCACCGCTTCGGATCGTTCAACCTTTCTTCGATTTGCCAGTAGCCAGCTGAGTCTCGGGCTGTAAAATCATGAACAATAAGAAAGCAATCTATCTATATCCTTCACAGCACAAATGTAAATTAGGCAATCTAATTGGTTACCTCCTTCTTAACAGGCTCTTCTTTCTCAGACAAAATCAACTCAATATGGCAAGGAGAAGACATGTATGCTGCCAATCAAAAGGAAAACAAAGGGAAAGGAAATGTCAGGCAGGATGTTTAAGCAGACATCCAGAGAAAAACAAGTAGAACATACGGTTGATTCTTCCGTGAGCACGGTAGGTTCGACGCCTTTGCTTCTGAGCTTGGTTTACTTGGATGTGAGATACGTGGAGCAAATCAACATCCAGGCCCTTTACCTGAAAGAACATAATACTTATAAGCAACAGTGAAAAAACTGAACTTATGAGCAACAGTTTAGAGTGAAACTAAACAGGAATTATTACATACTTCAGCGTTACTCTCGGCATTCACAAGCAAATCTAGAATAAACTTGGCAGATTTGACAGGCCAGCGCCCTTGGCCATTGGAATGCCTGTTCTTTGCCTGGGCAGTTCGTCCAACACCACCACAGAAGCGACGAAAAGGAATGGCCTGCTTGTGGGCAAGTACATCCTCTAGATACCTCTTGGCCTTGACCAGCGGCAACTTCCTGATGGCATGGGCAGTTTCCCTTGTGTTCTACAATATAAAGATTAACATGTTAATGTCGTTAGTTTGATCAACATGATGCACTGAAATATGCAAGTCAAGCTACAAGCTAAAATATGTCGCATCATTTACTGAACCTTCAGACACTATGGGTTACAGAGGTTCACCCAATAACAATGCATATAATTTCCCTGAAGTTTACGAGAGCCCTGTTCACAGAAGGCAACAGAAGCCCTGCTTTTATCATCAGGTTACACAGAAGTATAATCATGGAAAGCTAGACGATGTCGGGTTAATGTGATTGGCAAAAAACAGACGGATTCAGCACTGTATTTCAAGTCTGGAAAAGGCGAAAGCTCATGTATATCATCACTTATCCAATCAATTACTTGCACCGGAAAGGAAATATTTCCCTGAATCAAACATTTTGAACATCGGAAAGAAATAGAAAACAATTCATGGAAACTAAGTAAGAAAATATCAAAGCTCGAAATGGTGAGGAATTAAACCTACCTTAAAGTGGACTCTGAGGTCCGAACCTCTGGCTTTGCAGGCTGAAAAGAGAAAGAACAAAGTGTCAGTTCAAGGCAAAAACATCAATGAAGCCATAAAATTCAATCCGATAGAAGATAAACAAAAGAAATGCAGAGCTTCAAACAGAAATCGAACGAAATCCACAGGAAAAAGAGTAGAACAAGAAACATACACTTGGTGGGATTGTCGGGTTCCCTCGAGTACTTAACCTGCAACAATGAACATAAACAGGAATTCAAGATTATCGCACACTTAAACCTCATATGACATTGTTATGAATAACAAACCAAGAGGATAGAAGACGAACCATAGCGACGTCTGCAACTTCGGCTTCTGAAAAACAGTTGAATTACGCGGTGACCGAGGTAGAAGAAGAAGGGCTTGAATTAGGTTTATAGGCAGAGAAGGACAAACTCCACAAAACCCTAAAAAAGTCAAAGGAGGCTTAAAACCAACCCTATTTCTGGTTTGGGCTCTCATGGGCTTGGCCCATTTTGCATATTTCTAGTTTTTTTTTTAATAGTTTAACAAATTATTACTTAAAAAAAAAAAAATTACAAATTTTATTATCATCACTTGCAAAACGAATCCCACATTTTTCCACATATTTCCGGTTTTTTTTTTCACATATTTGCTGTTGGAGATTATTGGGAGTGAATCCCACCTTGATAACGGAAGATCATGAATTTTATAAGTGAGTAATACTATCCCCAATGAAGATCATGAGTTTATAAGTGAGGAATACTATCTCCATTTGAAGTAAGGTCTCGGAGAAGCCCAAAACAAAGTCATGAGAGTTTATATGCTCAAAGTGGACAATATCATACCATTGTGGAGAGTCGTGATTCCTAACATGGTATCAGGGTTATGCCCTAAAACTTAGTCATGTCAATAGAATTCTCAAATATCGAACAAAGAAGTGTGAGCTTCGAAGGTGTAGTCAAAAGTGACTAGAGTGTCGAACAAAGGGTGTACTTTGTTAGAGGGGAGGATTGTTGAGGATTATTGGGAGTGAGTCCCACATTGGTTAATTTAGTGGAAGATCACGAGTTTATAAGTGAGGAATACTATCTCTAAAGTGAGGAAAGCTACGAGAGTTTCCATTTAAAGTGGACAATATGATACCATTGTGGAGAGTCGTGATTCCTAACATTTCCTTCCCCCAAAATAATTTAGTGTTGCTATTTTGATTTTTTTTATTATTTAATAATCTAAATATAATCAATATATGATTAAATGACAATTAAGAATAATTATCCACCATTAACACTAAAAATAAAATACAGTTGAATTAGTTAAGAAATCAACATCCCATCCTTGCTTCAAACACTGGAACATTAGAAGTATCTAAAGTTTTCAAATCCATATGGAGAAACAGTTCTCATTACTAAAGAAAACAGACTATCACAGCTATCCTACAATCAAACTAATCAAGCTCTTAAATATTTTCCTATGAGCCTGGTTGGATGGAGGGGTGGGAAGAACTGCTATTGTGGAGAAAGAAACATCAAATAAGTTAAACCTGAACCTGAACCGGATTCGATCAGCCATATTCGATCAGCCATAACTCTTGTGGATCCATAGCGCTCCCGGGCGAGGATGATGAATCAGAAGGTGTAAGCAGACATGAAGCTGGAATATGCAATGACATCAACCCATTCTGGGAAAAGACTTTTCAGCTTCTTAACTTCACTTGTCAACTGTTGATCCAGTACTGCGACGTTGATTCTCAATTCTTCGTCATTGTTAGCCTACATTTCCCAGAGAGCTGAGCATGAGTCTACATAAACAGGTCTAACACACTTGCATCTTATAGCAAATTTCACTTCATGACTCGTCGTAATAGCAAAACGTTCGGTATTAAGTTGCATCTTCTCAGAATGTAAGCAAGCTTGTACAGGTAATTAGAAGAAAATACTAAAGTGCATAAAGAAGGTAGCTAGTTTTTGGAGCGGGGTATTCAAACATCTGACCTATTGACATATGCTTCAACCAGTTTGACTAGGCGAGAAGATGGCTAATTGTGAAATGTTGATGAACTTGCTTATAGTGAGAGTTTCTCAATTAGAACAAGAGATCATGTTCACTAAATGTATTGAAGAGAATGTATTTGGCAAAAATCCTCGGTTACTATATATTGGATAAAAGCAAAATATGAGGAAAGAATGCAATGTGACCACTACGATGTGTGAGCTAGTTGTACCTCTAGCCAAAATGTCCAGTTTCTGTGGCTGGCTCCGCTAAGTCTACATATGTACGAGGGTGGCCCACCGTTGAGCGTCTCGGGTGCTGTTCCAATTTGTAAGGAGAACCATTCATGTCAGAAAGAAAATGGACATCAGATGCGAGACAGGGTCCTGAACTAACCTGGAAGCTTATTGTCTGCAAATGACCAATTTGATAAAGGCCCAGTGATGTTTAGAACTGTGACCCAAATCTCCTCCAAGGAACTAGAAGAAGGATTGGCCGTCAGAAACAAAACCAAGCTTAGTATCAAAAGAACTAACATGCTTAATCCACCAGGAAGGTATTCTGGACAAATTTTATTTTTGCTATTTTACTACATACGAACACAGATTCCCAAACCTACACGATATGAGAGTCGTTCTGCCTATACGATTTTTCATTTTAGGTTCTAAAAGCAAAGGGGCTGCAAGAAACAAACAACTATAGCTTTTTTATATTATCTTAGTTCATTCTTGCAAGAAAAAGAAAAAGAACAAATAGCATGTTCACAACTCATTACAGTGCATGAATATATTGTCGACTAGGATCAGCTAATATAGTGTTGCACATATTAACCATGTAAATTATATTTCAAATCATAGCTGTGTCCTGGATTCTAGCCTGGGGTAACAAAAGAATTGAGTTACATACCCTAGAGAAAGTTCCAAGTAAACCCTTCGAGATCCATTATCCGAAATTGTTTGTGGCTTACTGGCAATCAAATAAGGGAAATATAAATCTTGCTTTGCAGATGATTCTTTGGCAGGGAACTTCAAACTTCTTGTGAACAAGAAGGAAACAGGAAAAAGTGCCTGCGGAAGAAAAGCGGATACAAAATTTCATACCACTCACATCAATCCTAAGGCCTATGGTATAGTCCTGATTACGATTTGTTTCTTGAATTCAAGTCTATTTTGTGTTTAATAAACGTTTTTTAAAATTCATCATAAATTGAAGGTCAAAGTCCTATTAGTCAAACTTTTTTCTAATCTACAGTAACATACCAGCCAGTTCTCTTGGCGAGACAAATTTGCAGTTTCAAAAGACAGATCTAAATCAGTCTGCAATTCCTTCGCCACATCAGGAGCATGTTTGAAAAGAAAGATTAGAGAATTAGAATCCACCACAGAGATTTCATAACTGGAGTTCTCAAGATGATTTGGACCTGCGACAAAATATAGTGCCAATTCAGAAAAACTAAAAGCAACAATTTCGGGTCAACAAAAGGGTTTGTTTATTATTATTTGGTAAGAATTGTCAATAAAACGTTTAAAAAAGGGGAAAAAATAATTCTACCCTAAGGATGAAAATTGTAGATTGCTAATATTTATAAATTAGCTAACAAAGTTTTGTTAAAATTTCGAACAGAAATGTTATCTCCAAAGTTTATAAACTTCTTGAATCTGTAATCTTGACATCTACAACATTTAAGCAGAGCACGTAGATCAAGTAGAAAACACAGGGGTCTACTTTAAAAACTGCAATGAGAGCAGTCTTACAAATTGGGAAGTGCTAGTGCAGTATCTTACAATGCCCAAAAATTTTAACACAGGCGCACGCACACAGTGACAAACTGCAGTAGGTAAGTCGGTCGAGAAAAGAAAAGACATTTTAGTAGGAAATTTTCCTAGACTCCGGGAGTATGGGTGCTACTCTAATTCATTTTTAGTTACCTCGACACTATTTTAGAATGATGTGGGGTTTATAGAATTTATGAAACAAAATTCATAGTGTGGACAGAGGGAGTATGCAGTACAAGAGTACTAAAAAAATTCCTATTATAGTGTAGGTCTACTGTATTGATCATTGCACCTCATCAAAATTCTAAGAGAATATTTTAAACGTGTCTTAATACCTGAAGTAAGATAAGTTTGCTGAAGAACTACCCTCTTCGGAGCAGCCATACTATATGGAAAGAATTGCGAGGAAACAGCCAACCCAATTACAATAAGCTGCAACAAGAATTGCAAGATGGATGACCTAGCTAACCAGTGTCCACAAACTGGAATTAGAGGACCAACGCACACACTAGTTACAACTCCAATAGTAGCCGCCACTACAATATCTGGAATGAAATACCCTGCAAGAATATTTGACCATTTTAAAATTTCCCGTTTTCCAGTGATAATTGGAATAACCGGACAAATTTTGAGAATGCTATAAAGAAGATAAGAAGAAATAAGAAGAAATAAACTTACAAGTAAAAAAACTATAAAGAGACTCTTGGATTGGAATCTTATCTTTCTAATAAAATATGGCACATGATGGGAAAAGTTATAGAGTTCCGATCCTCCCCACCCAACACACACACCCAGAAGATATAAGAAGTATTATAAGAAACATAAACAGAAGTGACAGATAACCATGAACAAAGTTCAAGCTGCCTCTTGCAAAAATTTTGTCGAAGTATTCTAACATTGAAAAAAAATAATAATATGAAACTCCAGTTCCAAAAATTGGAATTTCAAAAAAACTGTTTATATCTAATAAGAATGTTGGAACTGAAGACCGAGAGCTCATCAAATGATCATTTTACAATGTTTCTCCAGCCAGGTAACATGGGAAAAGGCAGTGGGCGGATCCCAGTTAATAAGATATGAAGACTGTTGAATGGATATCACACTTAGAATCCCACATGCCTTTGTGCATAAAAACTATTTAGGTCAGCTAGGTAACAGAAATGAAAAGTAGATGCTGAACTAGATATTTGATGGAAAAATATTCCAGTTCAGGATACTAACCATACGGAGGTGGAATGGAGCCCATCATGCCCGTCTTCTCAATTAAAAATTGGGCAAGGAAGCCTCCAAAATATACAGAGTATGCAAGGTATGGAACCATGGGTATCACATAAAACAATATTGACCTAACAGATAAACTTTGATCAGACTACTAAAATTTCTTTCACCAATCTAACAACAGGAGTACTGATAAGAGACAATTTTTAAAGAAGGAAAATATTATTCAAGTGGAAAAAAGGGAATACAACCAACAGATTCATCAAAGATGTGGATAAGAACTGGAGGAAAGAAATTTATCTACAAGCTAAGAATCCCATAATAAATTAATTTATAATTAAATTAATAGATTCAATCAGAATTGACTAACTGATACAACCATACTCCAGAGCCCAGAAAGAAACATGCCTAAAAATATCTAGATTCAAGCCTGCATCCATTTTACCACTGGTAAGGGTGAACAGTCAAACTAATTTCCTGACCTATCAGTTCACTTTTTTGGATGCCAGACATGTGTGAGTATCGACATAGTAAACCCAACACATGAAACATGCAAATGAGTGTGAGAATTTATTACAATTCATTTCAATATAGGTCAGGCCAAAACACGCTTGGATATTCTGGATGCAGCAAAAAAATGGAGAGAATTTATTTAAATTTGGAAAATGCATTGGGCAACAAGAGATGCCAATTGGTATAGGCCTCCGTTTCGTTAGATAGATGGTAATGATAGAGGATGTAGCAAAAGATCGTTGAAATGGAACTTTAAAATTTGTTAGACTTGTTTTTTGAGCATGCAACCGCAGATACACAATAGATATTAGATTCCCTACGTAGACATATGCTTCAAGATGTTGCATCATTTTACAAATATTAAGTGGAACCTTGGCGGTTAGTAACTTTATTTTGTTTATTGCGAGCCTAATATTTTGAACAATAACATATTAGTGTGTTCAGGTCATATTATGGTTTGTTAAATAATCCAGATCGACAGACTTGAAATAACTTTTTTTGTTAAGAACACAGTCACACTAATCTCACCAGTAAACTACCTCTATCTGACAGGAAAATGATCATAGAGGAAGATTTGATTCAAATGATTAGAAAACATCAGGCAGAAACCTTTTGCTTAGAAATCATATCATTAGCATCAACAAGTCAAAATTCTAAATTGTAATGTGCAGATTACAACCTGAGAGACCTGTGGCCATAATATTTGGCTGCCACGGAAAATGACAACCAGGCAGCAAGCATAGAAATGCACGTGAAGAAGGTCAAGAAGCCACCACTAAGCCCTGCTAAAAGATATGCCTGCATTTAGGAAACTTCTTTGAGCAATCAACCCTTTGAAATTAAAAAATAATAATTACAATAACAATAATATTAATATTAATTCTTCCATTACAAGCCCGTTCACTTTGGTGAAATGATATCGTACAGACCATATCCTTCAACATACCATTGTCAAACTGGAAAAGAATCCAAATGCGCCCCAAAACCTTGCTTCATCAGACACTGCCTGTGAGATTAAAATATCAAATTAGACCTCAGCAATTACATGGGATACGTGATGTCAATATGATTGATGTTACATATACATTTTATACCAGTAAGCTTTTAAAGTTGTCAATTTATAACCCAAAATGAGCATTCCAAAGATTGCACATCATAGTACAAAGCTTTTTAGATCAACCAAAAGAGGTAGGACATGATGGGTGCACCAAATTTGTTACTAGCCCAATGAACGTAAAGAAGTTGAAGGTCTAATGGAACTTCTAGAACAAAACTAATAAAACTTTCCAGACTATGGATGGGTCAAGATATTGGGTAAAGTTTTTGTCATATCCAAAACAAGGTGGTTAGGTTCGAGTCTTCATCGATCATATGGAAGGACACAATCTAATAGTAAATCACATAAAGATTGAATCAAGAAATTTCGAAGAATAGTTTTCAGAAAAAAGAAATGTAACAAATAAAATTTCTGCATTGAAGGAAATCGCCAGAGCAAATTCATTGTGTATGCTGATAGGCTTACTAAGCCCAAGGAGTATATGACTTGTGAGATACATCAAACCAGTTGACACTTGCTTTATATTGTTGCAATAACTGTGCACTTCATATTTATTGAATAATTCAATTGATAAACTTTTTTGAGTTTTATATGGCCAGGCTGCACACATAAACTATCTGACCTTCCTACATTTGAATGTCAAGGCAACTAGGATATTAACTTCTGGGTAGGTGGCCATCATGGCTTGAACCCATTTCCTCTAGGCCCTTTATTATTTTACATGGCCCTTATTGCAAGGGGGTTAACCCAAGGTAGTTAATTGATAAACTTAAAATAAAAAATAAAAAAGTGGATTTGATAAGTTGATTCTGATAAATAAATAAATAAAAAAAATTAAAAAAACAAAAGAAGAGACATGAAGTGCATTACATATCGCACTTTTTTTTCCCCCTTTTTTCTTTCTCCTTTCAATACTAATGAAGGATCGTTGCAAGCATCTTGAAACTCTCACTGATGCAGGAAACGTCCAGAATATTAAACACAATTTTAAAGCAAGTAATTTAGTGGAAATTATTGTTGCAATATCTCATCAAATTTTAGACCGACATTTATCATTCAATTGTAACACGCAGATGAGATGAGATGAGATGAAGGAAGAAATATGAATAGATGACTTGATTGATAGTCCATTATATCCAGCCACCAAGAAGAGGAAAAAACCTAAAATCAGAGTTTTAAGCATAAGATATGACTAACAAGTAAAACTAGTTTCATCTAAAGAAATAACAAAATAGAATTTCACCTCTCTTGAGGTTTGAAGAACCGAAACATCTTGGGAGAGAGGAAAGCAACTCCAAATAGTTCTTGGAATCAGAAGACCAACTAGTGAGCAGGGGATGAACATCAGATAAGCCAAGTATGGACGTGAAAACCTGAATTTAAGTTCCAAATGTCAATGAGAATATAAAAATTGCTTCAATGTCATCAAATCAGACTGTGGCCACCAGAAAGATAGGTCCTTCGTGAGTTACTCGTGCCACTTAGATACCATAGCAACAGTAGTGAAATTAAATATTCTATTTATTAACACATCCAGCCAAAATATATCTGTGTCCATATCTATCTGCAGAGATAAGAGAGAAGCTAACAGTCAAGTAAAAAAAAGAGAAAATACGCACCAGTTCATGGAATAGTTGGTGAATAGCAATCTTATGATGGAAAACATAATTGGAGAAACAATAGCAAGAAGAAACCCCAAGGCATGAAATAAAAATCCTGAAGATAAAAAAATCAACAATGCTGATTCAATGACACAATTTTGGCAAGCTTTCACCATAAACTTTAAATTTAAAGCAAAATGAAAAATCAAACATTAAAGTTGATGTATAACGGAAATGCAAAGTAGAGGAGCAGTTGACGAAGCTTCTTAACAAAAAAAATGTGAGCAGAAATTATTTTACCTTTTGTCAAATCAGAAAATGTTGCCAAACATGAAGTCATGCTAAACTCCCGCAAGTTCAAAAGGAATGGCATTACTAGGAAGACGGCTATTGGAATTTTGTGAAGTACCAGAGCAAGCCTTCTAGAATAAAAGACCTAAAATTCATGGCTAGTAACGGCAATCATTAAGCTCGTAGTAGTAAAATAACCGAAGTGTAACAATATTCAAAGCATACCATAAACCATGAGAGGTAATCAAAGAAAATAGCCCCATCGTCTTTGTCCTGATGGATAGTAATTTCAGGAGATGCTTGCTTATTAAAATTTTGAAGCATCGAAGAATTGGCAAAGCCCTTTATTAAGCTGAACAAATTGTCTCCTCGTGCTTGGATGCTTCCAGGTCTAAATGCCATTGAATGTCTCAGAAAATTTTGAAGAACAAAAATATATGAAAATCCAAATCATGTATCTGTACCAAAACAGCAGATGTGATGCATACAATAGTCTCTCCACTGTATCATATGAGGTATGGTAAAAGTAACCACCCAAAATAAAGATAATATCTAGGCCAGGTATGTTGCCGTAATCCTCAGAAAACATCCTATAATCTGTATCTCCTGGAATAACTGGAAACACATCCTGCATGCAAATTAGAAAAACCAATAAACAGTACACAGGTGAAAAATACAGCAGTTTTATAACTGGATGCACAATCTCGAAAACAAAGGAAGATAATTGATTTAGCTGTTGAAATATGAAAATAACAACCTGTTGCCTCAACAGGGTATTGATGGAGATGTCTATGGATGAAAACAAACAAGTAATCGTAATTTGAAACTAAGATTCTCCTTTGCAATACAAAAACATAAAACTGGAGAAGAATAATAGCTAAAGAAGAACCTGAGCAGCACTGTGTGCCATGGGGTACACAGCAGACTGAGCATAAATACGTGAAGGCCATGAGCCAGGTCCAGATTGACAAACTAAATCTATTAACAAAAAAATGACCAAATTAGAGAAATGATAATATGGCACGACATGCAGGAATTTTTTATTTTTTATTTTTTTATTTTTTTATTTATTGGGAAAAAGGTTAAGTTTCTCTCTGGGCCATACATTTCAAATTACTTTATAAATAAAATTTGAATCAATACAAGTTTCGTCATCAGCGTCAACATGTTCCATTCTAACAGTATGAAGGTACAAATATTTCGTTGAAAACCCATAATTCAAGCAACATTTCCATTCTTTAATGTAGGTACTCTATTTTCTTCAAGTTCAATCGCTGAAAAAAAATTCATTTTGTAGCACATTGTCACTTAAACTCTGAAGCTTAATCATAGATGGACAAGACTTCAGGATTTCCAGTGCCATAACAATCAATAAGGATTATTTCTTACCTAAACCTCCAGTACCAGATGCTTCGACATTTACAAAAGCTCCAATTGTATCACGCCACCTATGTTTCTCCATAAATCCATGTGCACCCTGAAACATTATACAGCATAAGTCAAATGCTTGCTGTAACTAGAGAACTTCGGAAATTTCCAGACCAGGGCGGAGGGATTGTTCAAAACTGACTAATCATAACATCTGAACAAAGATAAAGCCGAACATTATCTTTGAGCATATGTTTGTACCAAATTCAAATAAAAACACTTTTAACTTTGACATCCAACGTAGCAGCCATCATTTTACAGTATCTAGACAAGCAGACAGAAAGAAAAAAAAAAAAAAACTCTTGAATTATACCTTCCTCTAAAGCACAAATTATAATCATGAAGGCTGCCACAAATACAATAATAGTGGAAAGTTAAAAGTTCATTTTTCGGTAAGAACAAAAGCCTGAATTCCTACCAACATAAACAGCTCTTCGGCACCGTTGAAAAGAAAAATAACAGGACGAGGAGGGATCCATCCAGAGTCTACAATAAGTCTGCCAACTTCTAGCATTGATGCTGTGACAATGAAATATGTGATAAGAGAGTGTCGTGATCAATCAAAGTAGTGCGGAGTTACTTTTCTTTGACAAGGGTTTTCCAGTACCCACCAACACATGAGCCACAATCACCGGCACCCGGCGAACCAAGTGGACTATCAAAATGACCATTTATTAGAACTGATGGGTCGGTGTCTAGTGAGTCCACTGATGAAATCCTGTCATCCAACAAGAGTGAAGTCATAGTAAATTAGTCATACTGCCTGAAAAGGCTATGCTTTGTTATTCGGAAGTTGGTACATGAATCACAACGCATGAATGACTAATCCCACATCACGAATTCTTTTTCGTTCAGTGATAAGAGATTTAAGCCGTTCCCAGCAGTTCCCAGGTCAATTATATATTTAAAATGAAAATTCAAGTATACCTCATTAAGATATTAGTGTGGTTTCGATATCCCAGTGATATGCTGTGGCCCAGAAACATCATATTAAAGGAACCATCAACAACTGTCTCTTCGATCTCGATTCTGTAAATACACAACTTCAGCAATACAGCAATCAAACTTCAATTATCAAGAAGCACATGCAGGTATGACATAGCGGACCATTTCGTCAGTATAAAACAACAGAAGCAATTAAAAATTGAATAGCTTCGTTAGTCGACATGAGAAACTACGCTGACCGGAATTTATCACTAGCACGCTCCTTCATCATCTCCAACTGCCCTTTTATATATCGAGCAGCTTCTCTAAAACCAGGACGGCCCTCCTACAAAATATACATATATATGCGTACATAAACCCAAGACTAAATCTTACAAACACATTAAGCTGTTTATTTATCAAAAATGACAAATCAATTGCTGGTTTCTTCCCAAGCGCACATTAGTGGTTACCAAGTGAAAGAAACAGAGCTGGAAAAGCTCAAATCATCATCCAAAATGAAGTTTCCTGGTAGAAGCAAACTAAAATGCATGCAAACACCCGCATACCTGACGACCGTCGATCTCTTGAGACAAAATTCTTACATGCTCCACCGCTCTGGCTTCAGAGAATCGATGAAGAGGCGCATCAATTGCGAGCGGCTTGACAAACTTCATGTGAACAATGGAGTGAACCAGCATCGACATAAGGCCATACATGAGAGCTAAACAGAGCAATAGCTTATAGCCAGTCGCATCATCGGAATTGAATCGGAGAGCCATCGCCACCAGCTCAACGATCTGAATCTGAACTCTGTAAATTTGGCGCGACGATGCCAATGTGAACTAATTTGCATAATCCACTGTCTTCAAGCCGTTCTATTTATACAAAATGCTTAAGATGAAAATTATGTGCTAATCATCGGTTAAGCCACCGATAGACGGCGAATTATAGAAACGAGCTGCCAAAACGACGCCGTTTTTGGTAATATAATTCTATGCTACGCGTGTATTTTGAAGATTCCATTTAATGCAATCGTGCCCGTTTAATTGGCATCTAATAACTTTTGGATTTTTGTGAATGGTGACGATTGCGTGCTCAGAAAGGGATTTTGGAATTGGGATGCATCCAAATAAGTTTGTTGGGTGATTTTAAGTGTTATAATTATTCAAAATTATTCTACAAAATCGTAAACAAAATAAATAAATTAATTAATTAAGTCAATTAATATATAAGAGAAATAGTGGAGTAGCTGATAAATTTAAAAAACTATATTAACTGATTTTAAGGATAAGATAATGACGACTCTATTGAATAATTTGTCCCTTGACAAACATTTTTCGACTTAAATACGTGGGCCATTCATATAATGTCGTGCCTGAATATATTTCTTTTATTTAATGTTTTTATGCTTTTTTATCACTTTTTTTTTTAGAAATATATGAGTTGTTCGTACTTTATTACCACGCAAGGAATCAATTTTAGATAAGAGTACAAATCAAGACCATCATACACCATGACTTCCATTAACTATGATTGATATGATAAACCATATTATAGTAGACTACGGTCGCAAAATCATGGTCTAGTTAGACGATTTTTGTCTATATATTAATAGTAAAAAAATTGTTAACTTTTTTTTAATAAAAATAATGGTTGTTAATGATACGTTTATTAATAATAAAAGCATATTTCAAACAAATATTTTTATTTTGTTAATTTAAAGTTATTATTTAAATCTCTTAGGTATATTTTTTAATGATATTTTTATTAATTTAGATTAAAAAATGAGGGGTACTTTTGCAATTTCTTTAATATTCATGGGCATTTTGAATGATATTTTCTATAATTTATCCAAGGTTAATAATAATTAGTTATCTTTTCATATATATATTTTAAACTTTATTGAAACTTTTAAAAGTTTTGTATTTTTTTTTATAGATAAATTACATTAAACATTTTTATTAATTTAGATTAAAAAATGAGAGGTATTTTTGGAATTTAATATTAATGGGTATTTTTTAATGGTAATTTTCATAATTTATCCAAGTTAATAATAACTCGTTCTCTTTTGAACGCAACCGAGAAACGAACCGTCTGGTTATAATTCACAAGAACTCGGTTCAGAGAGAATTTGTGGGCGATGATCTCCGGAAATGCATCGAAAAGCTACATTCTTCCTCGTATTTTCAGTCATCTTCTTCATTTCTTGTTTAGTTCTTGTCGGAACCGTCGACATCAGATCGCACTTCTTCACTCTGCTTCAGTCTCAGCCAATTTCCCCTTTCCCATGTGCCGCCGACTCTCCTCTCCGGGTGTACATGTACGATCTTCCCCGTCGTTTTAATGTCGGGATTATGAATCGCCGAAACTTGGACCAGACTCCAGTCACCGCCTCCACTTGGCCGCCATGGCCCAAAAACTGGGGGTTGAAGCGGCAGCATAGTGTGGAGTATTGGATGATGGGTTCGCTTATACATGAAGGTGCTGGTGATGGCAGAGACGTGGTTAGAGTCATGGATCCAGAGAATGCCGATGCCTTCTTTGTGCCGTTTTTCTCTTCGTTGAGTTTCAATTCACATGGACACAACATGACCGATCCGGCCACGGAGATTGATCACCAATTGCAGGTACCTTGTACTTGGTAATACAGTTTTAAGTTCGTGGCTCTTGTGGAATTATGTAGTTTCGAATCAATTCCTTATTTAGGGCATTGCAATATCCTCTATTAAGGCATTGGACGCTTTAACTATAGCATGTCTATTATGTTTCAAATTGATTGTGCTACATTTAGCTGATTCTAGTGCAGTTCTTGGATTGTGATGATATTCAATTTTTCCATCTACGCTTCTGTTGATGGCTTTACAATGAGCAAGTGGATGTAAAGGGGGAAAGCTTTACTGTATTCTTACTTAAAAGTGAATCCGATACAGTTTAATCATCTCAGATTGAGTGAATTTTCAGATCAGGGATAGACATGTTAGTTTATATGATCAGAAAGATGCAAATCCTGTGTTTCCTCAGAGTCATGCAGATAAAGTGAATTGTACTTCAGTCAATTGATTGGCTTACTGATGTTTCCTCAGATCGAACTTATGAAATTCTTGAGCGAATCTAAGTATTGGCAGAGGTCTAGGGGTAGAGACCATGTCATTCCCATGACACATCCTAATGCCTTCAGATTTCTTCGAGACCAGGTGAATGCCTCGATACAAATTGTAGTGGATTTCGGCCGCTATCCAAAAGCCATGTCGAATTTGGGAAAAGACGTGGTAGCTCCGTATGTGCATGTCGTGAGTTCTTTCATTGATGATGACCCTCAGGATCCATTCGAGTCTCGGAAGACATTACTCTTCTTTCAGGGAAAGACGTTCAGAAAAGATGTAAGTGACTAAAGTTTCATGGCTGATACATACCCTCCCATTCCAAAATGGGATTCTTTTCTTGGGGAAGGAGAGATGTGTTTTGACTTGTAATTGTTAGTAACTGATATTTCCTATCAACATGTTTCAGGATGGAATTATTCGTGTCAAACTGGCTAAGATATTAGATGGTTACGATGATGTTCACTATGAACGTAGCGCTGCAACGGAGAAAAGCATAGAAACGGTATGATGTAGATGCAGTTAGCTTATTGCTAAATAATTTCCATTTGACCATTTGTATTGGAAAAACTTTGTGCATTCTACTCTGCTGCTTTAAACTCGAACCATTTTTCGTATCAATACTTGTTGTATGCTTTCAATCAAAAGCCCATAATCCTTTTTCTCATGTCTAATCTAAAAATGGGGTGGTTTTGGATGGTAGGTAAAGAAGGTTAGAGGTCCAAGAAACAAGATAACTCTGTGAACAATATACTATTTTTACCTTTTGAATTTCTCTTCTGTGGGTAGAGCCTAGGTTCCCTCCCTTTGCTCACCAAGACAAATGAACTTTTTGAAGAAGAAAAGTTTGTTTTCATATGGGTAGGTCTGTTTTGTGAGGTTTTATGGTAAGGAACTAATAGAAGAAAATCCAGTGTATCTCATTCTTTTCTATTTCTTCTGTTACTCCAGTCTTCTGAAGGGATGCGTTCATCAAAGTTCTGCCTGCATCCTGCAGGAGACACGCCATCATCTTGTCGGCTATTCGATGCTATTGTAAGCCACTGTGTTCCTGTCATTGTTAGTGATCAAATAGAGCTGCCATTTGAGGATGAAATTGACTACACTCGATTCTCGTTGTTTTTTTCGTTCGAAGAGGCACTGCAACCTGGTTACATGGTTGATAAACTCAGGCAATTTCCTAAAGAGAGATGGATTGAAATGTGGAAGCAACTAAAGAATATCTCCCATCACTATGAATTTCAGTACCCTCCTGAAAAGGAAGATGCCGTCAACATGTTATGGAGACAGGTTAAGCACAGGCTTCCCGCTGTCAAACTTGCTGTTCACCGAAGCAGACGGTTGAAAATCCCGGACTGGTGGCGAAGAAGATGAACACTGTAGCCCTGTTTTTTCTGGTACAGCATCTCTAAACTCTCACTTTCCTAACATTTCAAAGTAAATCATCAACTTTCTGCGCAGATTGAGATTCAGCTGTTACAGTTTCACATTCTTTAAAGAAAATTAGAGCAACCTTGTAATATGGCTCATGAGCTTGACTGGCTTGAGAGTGTTCAAATTGTGGAGGCAGGCTTGTATAGAACATTTTGAGAATTTTTGNCGGTACAGCATCTCTAAACTCTCACTTTCCTAACAATTCAAAGTAAATCATCAACTTTCCGCTGCTGATTTCGATAATCTTCCTCGTCTCAAGCTTCGCGGATTGATATTCAGTTGTAGTTTCACGTTCTTTCAAAAAAAAAACGAGACCACCCTTGTAACATGGCTCATGAGCTTGACTGGCTTGGGAGTGTTCTAATTGTGGAGGCAGGCTTGTATAGAACATTTTGAGAATTTTTGGGGATTTTGTTTTTGAGCTGGCTGTTTGTAATAGGAATTCTTTTGTATTTTCATGGCTTGGATCATGTTATAGATATTGTATTCTTGCAGTTATACAAATTGATTAGGTACAAAATATTGGCATCATTACGCTGTATTTCATCTTCATTTGCTTTTAGTGGAACAGATGTATCGTACTTGTGATTACAGTCACTTGTCAATACTACGTAACTAAGTTCTTTTTTTTAAAAAAAAAATCAAAGCATAAAGGTATAATAATTGTAATATATAGTACAATTTNGAACAGATGTATCGTACTTGTGATTACAGTCACTTGTCAATACTACGTAATTTTTATTATAAAAAAAAAAAAAAGTGAAATTCAAAGTTCAAGTTTTTTTAATAAAAAAATTCAAAGCATAAAGGTATAATAATTGTAATATATAGTACAATTTAATCTGATTTAACCCAAATAATAATAATAATAATAATAATAATAATACNTCTGATTTAACCCAAATAATAATAATAATAATACTAATAATAAAAGACAATATTTGTTGAAGAACATAGGAAGAAAAGTATTTGGTATTAATTGTATTAATTCCAACGTTCAAATCAGTTTGTTGGGACTTAACAGCAACAAAAAGTAAGAAATTCTATAATTTAATTCAGAATATATGCCTTAATAATGCTAAAGTTCCTCAAATGGCTGTAAAGATTGGACCCAATATGCCCATTTAATTCTCATTTATATGATCTTTAACATCAAAAAGTGTAATAATATAAATTAAGCTATAATTTCTCACTTTAAGCTAAATGTGGAGGTGGCCCCCACTAGTCAATCCTCACTCTTTTAATTATACCTTCATTGTACTTAAATATATATATATATATATATNTACTTTAAGCTAAATGTGGAGGTGGCCCCCACTAGTCAATCCTCACTCTTTTAAAGCTCTTAATTATACCTTCATTGGATGTAATGCATATAATATAACAATACCTATGGAGGAAGCAATTCGTTGGTTTGAGTTTTGTGTTCTAAGTTCTTCAAGCTGTGAAGTCACTAACGCCAATGTCTTTATCAGTTTCATTGAGTCCNATATGTAATATTTGGATGTAATGCATATAATATAACAATACCTATGGAGGAAGCAATTCGTTGGTTTGAGTTTTGTGTTCTAAGTTCTTCAAGCTGTGAAGTCACTAACGCCAATGTCTTTATCAGTTTCATTGAGTCCTTCACACTCTTGGTATCCCTAACCTCTCTCCATTCTACTTTCAACCTGATAAGAAAGAACAAGTAATAATAATTAAAAAGATAAAAGGCAGAATAAGGTGAGAACAAGCAAACAAACAAACCTACAATTAGAAATTTGAGGAAAGCAAACTCTTGTTTTTGCAGCAAATAATATAAAGCTAGCTCTGTTTCAAACCAACGTAGATCGAAATTTTCATGTACATAACCAACCAACACCATNCTCTTGTTTTTGCAGCAAATAATATAAAGCTAGCTCTGTTTCAAACTAACGTAGATCGAAATTTTCATGTACATAACCAACCAACACCATTTGTCTCACTAAACATGACAATCATTCCACTTATCATTTTGTTCATCAAGGTATGAATGGCTAGCTTGCGTGTTCCAGCTCGATAGCGTCAAGAATTTTCGACTATTGAATGGGTGGAGCTTTCCTCGTTCCTTTTATCAAACATAATGATGCAAATTATGCTTTAATGAGTTCTAATATGCATCGTCAACAAGTAGTCCCACTTTCTCGATTTGAAAAGTGCATTATTGGAACTGGATTGAAACGCCACATGACTCGAGATTTAGAGGTTACCGCTATAAGACAAGTGTTTGATCCTACTGTTTTTTATTGCCACACAAAGTAAGGCTAATTTTGAATTCATAATCATATTGATTGCTTGAGAATCAAGGCTTTAGTTTTTGTTTTTTGTTTTTTGGGAGGTGCTAAAGGAGGAGAGAGTGTAAAGAGGTGTAGGAGTGAGAAGGACTTGGAATAAGAGAGACCATCTTATTAATGGAGGTAGACGGAGACTTGCTGTCTTAATGGTTAATAATGGTTAATAAAATGGAAGAAGAAATGATATGGAGGGAGAAAAGGAAAGAGGAAGGTTAGGATAAAAGCTGAAGAGGTTAGATGATAAATGTATTCTATTGTTTTTTTTGGGCTCTTTTTTTACTTCTCCTCAAGATTTGTAAAATACGTATGTTAGGGAGAGATTTCCATACCCTTATAAAAATGTTTCCTTCTTTTTTCTAGCCGATGTAGGTCTCACAATAAAATAAATTACGATCTTGAAACTGAAGCATACACAAAACGCATAATACCCACCTCTGTCACAAACACCCTACGCTTGTCGTTTAAGCAAAAACTAAAACCCACCTCTCTC